>NW_022589718.1:20869261-20994582 GCF_004348235.1 Phoca vitulina
TTCTTTCTTTCTTTCTTTCTTTCTTTCTTTCTTTCTTTCTTTCTTTCCTTTTCTTTCTTTTTTGAGAGGGAGAGGGGTGGGGAGGGGCAGAGGGAGAGGGAGAGGGAGATAATCTTAAGCAGGCTCCATGCCCAGTGCAGAGCCGGACTTGGGGCTTGATCTCACAACCCTGTGACCATGACCTGAACTGAAATCAAGAGTAGGTAGCTTAACCTACTGAGCCACCCAGGTCCCCACGATTTCATTCTTTTTGATGGCTGAGTAATATTGCATTATATATATACACCACATCTTCTTTATTCATTCATCATTGATGGACATTTGGGCTCTTTACATAATTTGGTTATTGTTGATAATGTTGCTGTAAACATCAGGGTGCATGTGCCCCTTTGAGACAGTATTTCTGTATCCGTTGGATGAATACCTAGTAGTGCTATTGCTGGATCATAGGGTAGTTCTATTTTTAACTTTTTGAGGAACCTCCATACTGTTTTCCAGAGTGGCTGCACCAGTTTGCATTCCCACCAACAGTGTAAGAGTGTTCCCCTTTCTCTGCATCCTCACCAACATCTGTTTCCTATGTTGTTAATTTTAGCCATTCTGACAGGTGTGAGGTGGTATCTCATCGTTGTTTTAATTTGCATTTCTCTGATTATTATTGATGCTGAGCATCTTTTCATAAGTCTGTTGGTTATCTGTATGTCTTCTTTGGAATTAGTTTCAGGTGTACAACATAGTGAAAAATGGAAATGTCTATTCAGGCCCTCTGTGTTTTTAAAAATCAGATTATTATTATCTTTTTGGTGTTGAGTTGTTCAGTTCTTTATATATTTTGGATATGAACCCCTTATTAGGTTCTTAATGCTTGTTGATTTTACATGATTTTACTATGATGTAAACATCTAAGAGTTCTTTACAGGTCTTAGTATTTCTTAATCCAAGGATTATGTTAAAAATGCCCAGTGACTTAGGTCAGATAAAGTTGTTTTTTTTTTGGAAAGAAGCCTGCATTTGTGTACCATGTCCACATGGCCCAAGCCACTGTTTTTTCCGGGTTGTACAATTTTATCAGCAGAAGAGAATAAAGGCCAAAACCTTTCTTGTTAGATTCAACTGCTGCCTGTCACATTTATCAGAGAGGAAGTCTATAGCTAGAAAAATTGTGGCTGGCAAGTCATGAGTGTTTGCTGATACTGGGCATCTTTGCTGTTGAGGAAGAAAGTTGATCAAGTTGGAGAGATCAAAGATGACCCTTTTTTGTGTCTAATTCATATTTATTTGTATGCATATGCTGTACATTTATAAACAGTGACATCGAGAAGGGGTAAGACAGAGGGAACATAAGTATTCCCTGAGCCAGGGATGACTTTTAACTCCTTGAATAAGAGCACTGGAGTGAAGATAAAGGTCATGTTGGCCGTGAAGTATCAAGATTTTCATTAGTCCATGAATCAGAATTTTATTTCAACCTAACTCTTCATGCTGGCACCCTAGGGCATAGTAAAACAGAGTTCTAATCAAAACAGCATAATGAAATATAATCTAAAAAGGAATAGGTTTATAGGTTAGCTTCCAAAACAGACAGGTGTTTTATTATTTTAAGAATAAAATTCTCTGACAAGTTTCTTTTGTAGTTGAATATGATCTGTAAGATGCATTTTTTTTTTTTCATGGAGCTTCAAGAAGTCCCATAGTAAGGAGCTTAAAGGTCACATAAATAGAAATGAAAATGGAAAATAAATCTTTCAAGTTAGAAGCAGTAGAAGGCAGAGCTAATATTAACTTTCTTAGGCATCAATATCCATTCTTTTTTATGTGGATGAACTGATTCAACTCAATTAATTTGTTTATTCATCTTATTAGTAAATATTTATGGAGTGCTGTCTGTGTGTCCAGAACATTACTAGATTTTGGTCTTCTGCTGCCACAGGTGGAAAAGAATTCAGAAGTTAAAAGGTAATTGTGAACTGACAGAAATACATCCAGTGATTGCATTGAGCTATTTGCACAATACGAAGCAAAGAACTATTAGACCTGTAGTCACTGTGTCAGGAGAAATTGTCTATGGAACTGGTGTCTTTATTTTTTAAAAATTCCATGACTCCAACATTTATAAGATTTACAACTTTTATAAGATTAAAATGCATTAAATGTAGACAATTCTTAAAACTGACAATAGCATGTGTTTACTTATGCAGATTTATTTTGTTTCCTGAAGTTTGATTCTAAACCTTTGTCATTTTCAAAATCTAAAGTTTCTCCTGAATCATTTTTAGTGTCCACAGTGATGCATAATATAATAATGACAGATGGTTTCCTATAACCCACACTTCTGCTCTGGACCTCCTTAGCACTAGGAGAATGACTGGCTACTATACCTTTGAGACACATTGAAGAATACTATGTCTAAATTTGTTGTTTCACTTTTTCCTTATTTGATTTATGAATCTCTGAAAAGTCTCTGAAAGGTAAACAACTCAATGCTTCTGATAAGCAAATGTTTAGACCTTGAGAGGCAATCCTTCATGGATTCACAATGACCCTTCCTAACTCTGAAAATTCTGTCATCTATTCCAAGAGATCTGGCTAAATTCATACGTATATAGGCCATAGCAAATTACAACACTAATTACAACACTAGTTATAACACTAGTTATGTTAGTTACAACAATAACTCGTACCTTGCAGATGGCAAATTTGTTTTGACATAGATTGCAAAATTAATTTTTATTTCAGAAATGTTTAAATACAAAAAATGTGATCTTAAAATCAAGGAAATAAAGTGATTCAAACAGAGGTGGGCATGTTGTTTCCTAGGAAGGTGACTGGCTGGGCAAATGAGCTGGTAAACCTCATCTGTCCCTGCCTGATGTCTGATAACCTTTTAGCTGCATTTGACCCCTCTGAGGGTATGTGTGTATGTTTGTGGTTGACTGCTTTGACATATTCCATTTCTATTTCAAAACACTACAAGCCAAGAGCGTTTAAACTAATTTTATCAGTTGTACAAAAACACAGAAAACATGTGAATACAGCAAGAGAGTCAGGGTTTTAAAGACATTAATATTTTCTGCTACCATAAATATTTTAAAAAATAACACTGAAACGAAACCAAAATAAAATTTTTTTCTTTACTAGAAAAATTCAACACTCACATATAGAAGTTTTTTTTTTTTTTTTTTTGGGCTCTCCTTTTATTTTTTATTTTTTATTTTTTTAAATTTTTTCACATATAGAAGTTTTAAAAAATACAGTATTTATTAAGTAAAAAGTGTATTTATTTTTTTAAAGCTAATGATATACTTCAAATATACCAAAAATGAAAAAAAGAAAATCAAAATGTCTTATTTCTGATACTTAGTACAAATAACGTGCACATAAAACCAATGTGGCTGGTTGGTTCTCTAGCAATGATGTATTATCAGGAAGAATTTATGTATGAAGGGAATTCTTATTGTTTTTATTCTAGAATTTACAGAAAGATTATAAGCACAATGCAAATAACCTTTTTCCTGATTCTCTTGAGAACAAATTACTGATATGATGCCCTGTCACTTTTGAAAACTCTATGGTATATTTCCAAAAAATAAAAGCATTTTCCTACATATCCTCAATATAACCATCAAAATCATGAAATTATCACTGCTACATTACTACCATATAATATGCAGACACCAAGTTTGCTAATTGTCCCAGTAATATTATTCTTTACAGCAAAAGGATCCAGTTCAGAATTGCATGTTATTTTTAGTTGTCATGTTTTTATGTTTCTTTCAGTATGGAAAAGTTGTTCCTCATTCTTTTCTTAACCTCCATCATCTTGACACTTTTGAAGATTACAGGCCAGTTATTTTGTAGAATGTCCATCAGTTTGGATTTGTGTGATATTTCCCCATGGTTACATTCAAGACATGCATCTTTGGGGGCGCCTGGGTGGCTCAGTTGTTAAGCGTCTGTCTTTGGCTCAGGTCATGATTCCAGGGTTCTGGGATGGAGCCCCACATCGGGCTCCCTGTTTGGTGGGAAGCCTGCTTCTCCTTCTCCCACTCCCCCACTTGTGCTCCTGCTCTCACTATCTCTCTCGGTCAAATAAATAAATAAAATCTTAAAAAAAAAAAAAAGACATGCATCTTTGGCAGAAATACCAAACAAGTGACTCTGTTCTTTTCATTGCATTCTACCAGGTTGTGCACAATTTCAATTTGTCCCATTTCTGATAATGTTTCTGATAATATTTGTTCACTTGATTAATATAAGTGTCTACCGGTCTTCTCCATGAAAGTTACTCATTTTCTCTTTGTAATTAACAAGTACTTTGTGGGAGGTGCTTTGAGTCTGTGAAAATATTACACTCCTCATCAAACTTCAATTAATTTATATATTTATTTATATCAGTATGGATTTATGGTTTTCTACTTTATTCAGGGGACTATAATCTATTGCTGTCATTTATTTGATATTCCATTTTTTCCCCCTAGCTTTTGCTACTGGGAGCTCCTTTAAGTTGGCTTTTTATCTTTTAGCACATCTCTGTGTGAATGTCCTTCTTATGTCCCTTGAGATCTAAAACTGCACCGGTTTTCCCTCCTGCCCTAACTCTTGGGTACCTCATTCCCTTGCTCAGGCCCTGGCACCCTGCTCCGGGCCATTTCAGCTGCATCCCCACCCCCCTCATAAGTGGCATGGACTTCTTTCTTGCCCAGCTCCACCTAATGGCTTTTGGACTGAATTGTTCAGGAAGGCAAGAGGAAGATGAACTTTTGTTGTCATTGTTGTCCTTCAGTGCCTCTTCTTTAATTCATTCAAAAATGTTTTTGAGCACCAATATTTTGGTGGGTACTTTCTTCGTCTAGTAGACATAAAGATGGGTCACACAGTTGTCCCCTTTGGGAGCACAACATCTAGCAAGGAAACTAAAACATTAATACAGCCATCTGAAATTAATGGAGCTAGTGCTGTAATAGAGGAATGAGAGAAGAGACATAAAGTCGTCATTCTGCCCACTATGGCAAGGAAAGCTTCAGAGAAGAGGGTGTATTCAAGCAAAGATGTTGTTCCAGGCTAAGGCAACAGTATAGTTAGAGGCATGGAGGTCTGGAACTGCATGCAATCTTTGGGGAATAATAAGTGCTTTAGCAAATTTGGGATCTGGAGGAACATGGAAGAAAATGAGATGAATATATATTAAGATAAAAGCAGGTAAAAGAAAAATTGGGGCCTGGGGTAAATACCCAGTAGTGCAATTGCTGGGTCATAGGGTAGCTCTATTTTTAAATTTTTGAGGAACCTCACACTGTTTTCCAAAGTGGCTGTACCAGCTTGCATTCCCACCAACAGTGTAAGAGGGTTCCCCTTTCTCCACAACCTCTCCAACATTTGTTCTTTCCCTGTCCATTTTTGCCATTCTAACTGGTGTAAGGTGGTATCTCAGTGTGGTTTTGATTTGGATTTCCCTGAAGGCTAATGATGATGAACATTTTTTCATGTGTCTGTTAGCCATTTGTATGTCTTCTTCAGAGAAGTGTCTTTTCATATCTTCTGCCCACTTTTTGACTTGATTATTTGTTTTTTGGGTGTTGAGTTTGAGAAGTCCGCAATAGCCAAACTGTGGAAAGAGCCGAGATGCCCTTCAACAGATGAATGGATAAAGAAGAGGTGGTCCATATATACAATGGAATATTACTCAGCCATCAGAAAGGATGAATACCCAACTTTTACATCAACATGGAGGGGACTGGAGGAGATTATGCTAAGCGAAATAAGTCAAGCAGAGAAAGTCAATTATCATATGGTTTCACTTATTTGTGGAACATAAGGAATAGCATGGAGGACATTAGGAGAAGGAAGGGAAAAATGAGGGGGAGTGGAATTGGAGGGAGAGATGAACCATGAGAGACTATGGACTCTGAGAAACAAACAGGGTTTTAGAGGGGAGGGGGGAGGGGGGATTGGTTAGCCTGGTGATTGGTATTAAGGAGGGCACGTTCTGCATGGAGCACTGGGTGTTATACGAAAACAATGGATCGTGGATCACCACATCAAAAACCAATGATGTATTGTGTGGTGACTAACATAACATAATAAAATTTAAAAAAAAATCTAAAAAAAAAAAAAAAAGAAAAATTAGGGCCTGATTAAAAGGACTTTGAATGTCATGTTAAAGTTTAAACTTTGCATATCAGATGAGATTTGGTTTTAGAAAGATTACTTTGGCAGCAGTGTGGAGAAGAATCTGAAATTACATTAGAGACCAACCTTTCTTCCTAACTAAGTGGAGGCCCAGTTATGGTCTACATTCAGGCCTTCAAGAGTCAGGGAAGATGTGGGAATTCTGTGTCTGTAGGTCTGAGGCAAAGACAGTGGTACGCTGGTAAACCAATTTTCTGGAAAAGTTAAAAGTCCTGATTTGCAGCATTTGCAGAATTTCTGAGGTGTAAATAAATATGCCCACTATGTCCACTTTCAAGCTCCTGATATCTCATTACTGAACAGAGTTTGGAAGAGATTAGCACAGTCTGCTCTCCCAGCCAGTGCAAACTGGCTCTAGAACACTACTGGAAGGTGAAGAGACTTCCTTCAAGGGGAAAAGAAACCAAGGTGAGTGTCTTAGTCTGTTCAGGATGCTATAATAAAATACTAGAGACTGAGTGCCTTAAACATTTATTTTTCACAGTTCTGGAAGTGGGAAGTACAAGATCAAGGTGCCAGCAGGTCCGGTGTCTGGTGAGGGCCCATTTCCTGATTCATAGAAGGCTGTCTTCTCTCTGCTCTCCCATGGAAGATGGGCAAAAGAGCTCTCTAGGGTCTCTTTTATAAAAGCACTAATCCCATTTTAGAGCCTCACCTTCATGACCTTATCACCCCCCAAAGGCCCTGCCTCCTAGTACCATCACATTGAGGGTCAGGATTTCAACATATGAATTTTGGGAAGACACAAACGTTTAGTTCATTGCAGGGACATTACAGGAAATGGGTCAAAAATATGATTTTTATGGAACAGGTCAAAGACCTACTCTGCACCAGAGGGAGCTGAGGCCATCAAGCACTTGACAGCATAGGGGGTACTTGATCCAGGGAGGAGTAGGGCAGAGTCCTGGTTCTCGTTGCTTAGAGAGGAGATAGCATGAATGACAAAGCTGTGCAGGTTGACAACAATCAGGAGCAGGCTGTGCTGCCCTAGAGGAATTTAGAGCTGCTGTACTGATCAAGGATAGAGCTATGCGAAGAAGCTGCTCCTGGGCGGGGTTCAAACCACTGGCAAGCTAAGCACTCAGAGCCTCCCCCTGGGATGCTGAGATATTGATCCCCTTAGGCCCTCAGAGTGATTTTTTTGGGAGACTTACACTTTATTCTCTGCCATATACTTCTGAGACAAGGAATAGCTACCAGTTTGAATTTGGGGTGAGGGAATAAAAATAGCAAATAATAGTGGGTAATACTGAGTTCCTATTGTCTTACAGACACTGTTCTAAATATTTTACATGTATTGACTCTTTCATCATCCCTTATTTTATAGATGAGGAAATTTGAATGCAAAGAGATTAACTTGTCAAAGTCACGTAGGTGGTAAGGGTACAGCTATGGAATGAACTATGATAATTTGACTCTGGAGCCACATTTTACAGGATACGCTCTCTGCTATACTGGGAAAAGGGAAAAACACAAGGAGGACAAAGTACTGATATCTCAAAATATTATCCCCTGTGTAAATTAGGTCAGTTCAAAGCCTGGTATAAAATGGATGTGCAATAAATATTTTTGAATAAATAAATGAAAAACTTCCCTTACATCACTCAATCTTTTTGAAATGAATGTTTTATAGTATTATACTTCTATCCTGCTTTTTAATGTTAGGTATTTCAGAATTACAGTGATGTTGAGTAGTGCACTATATTTTCCCAAACAAGAATTTGAGATACACCAGAAGAATATGCATTTCTTCATTTCTGAAACACCATGCCAAGTGTTTTGCTCCTGGACCAGGGAGCTCTTCTTCATCAATAGATTTAATTAGTTCAATTATTCATTTACAACAGCTCTTTCTTGACTTATTTTGCCCTGAAGAATTACTTATGAGGCAGGCAGGCCTGGCTATTACTGCTGAGGGTTTTGTGAGGTGACAGTCAGTGTTCCAGGAGTCTGCCTTGATCTACATGCAGGGTCCATATATCCTGCCTGAAACAAGTGCTCTGGGATCTGTCTTTACCTTCCTTTGAGCTTATTGTTTCAAAAAAGTTTGCTCTTTGGGGGAAGTCAAGAATACATTGTTCCATCTCTATGATGAGAGGCAGATCTCCCACTAAAAGAAAAACTCTGCATTTTGAAAGACTAACTAGGTTGGCACTTAAAAGGGAATTCCAGCTGGTTAATTTAGGGTGCTGAGAAAAAGATCCAGCATAAGAATGCTATCTGGCAGTGGGCCCATGGCATTTTCAACTGATCGTGAATTGGAGAGATTTTCATCATGTTAGGGATGCCGCTTTTCACTATTGTGTTCTCCTGACACAAGAAAACAAGTGAGGATACACAGGCTCGTCCTGGTATCATGGCTACACTCATGAACATGATCAATGCCAGTTGTATCAGAACTAAAGATGGCCTCATGCTTGCTGACATATTTGAAGTAAAAAACTGAGCAAGAATTCAAAAATATTTCTACACAAGTTGTTCTTCTTTTTTTTTTTTTTTTTTTAATCCTTGCCTTCTATTTTTCTTTCCTTTTGTGTCTAAGAAACTATTCTGAAGATATGGAGAGGTAAAAGAGAACTTCAGAAAGTTGTTAATTTCCTGTGTTAATTTTTTTACCCCAGTGGCTTGACACACAAAAAATTTATATGACCAGGCAACTTACCAGGGCAGCTGTGGTCCTTGTGATGGCTCAACAATTCAGACTGCTTTAATCTTGTTGTCATACAAGACCTCCACATTCTTAGATGAAGACAAAAAGAAGCTAATGGGTTGTTAGAGGTTTTTCATGGCTTCAGCCTGGAAGCAACACGTATCATTTCTGCTGCTTTTTCATTGGCTAGAAGTTTTCATGCGACCCTGTGTAACCGTAGAAGTCTGGGAAGGATAGTCTTCCATGTGCCCAGAAAGAAGAGAACTGGATATTGGTGAACACTAAAATGGCAGCCGTAGACATGTTATCCAATGAAGCTCACCAGACATCAGCACAATCCAAATGGCACATAGTCCAAATGAACATAATAAACTCCCAAGTTTGCTGCCACCCATACAAACTAACAAAATGAAACTCCTCCCATTGTGAAGACCACTTCTTGTTTCTACAAGCATTTGAGGTTCCCAAGATGAGTTTCCGCTCCCACAGAATTTCTTCTCTTTCATTTTTCTTTTATTCTATGTTTTAGCCAGAGGAATGTTGCTCAAGTCCTTGTGTAGATTCTGAATTCCTTTTGCAGAAGCTGTAGCCCCAGGAATTGGTGTATTCATCAATACCTCCAGTTGAAGTGAATTACTTCAACTCTGAATCTTCCACACAGTATTATAAAGGCATCTAATGTTGTATGATGTGGTTGGCCTCAATATCATTAGTGCACATTTTTCCGGGTTCCCTGACATGGTTGCAGGATTCCATACCCCTTAGGGTGACTGGCTACTTAGTCTCCAAAGGGAAATGACAAATTTAGGGATGATTGGGGCAGGTATTGGTGTCCAAGGGATCCAATATTTATTTATTCCATTTCTAACACACTTTATGGTTTGGTGTAAATACAAGTTTCTATCTGCTATCATATTCCTTCCTTCTGAAGAACTCTTAATATTTTTTATGTGCCAGGGTGCCTGGGTGCTGCAGTCAGTTAAGTATCCAATTCTTGGTTTTGGTTCAGGTTGTGATCTCAGGGCTATGAGATCGAGCCCTGCGTGGGGCTCTGCTTAGCACGGACTCTACTTGGGATTCTCTCCCTCTGTCCCTCCCACTCGTGCTCTCTCTCTCTAAAATAAATAAATAAATAAATAAATAAATAAATAAATATTTTAAAAATATTTCTTATAATGCAGATTTGCTGGCAAGGATTCTTCTCAGTTTTTGCTTGTCTGAGAAAGTCTTTATTTCTCCTTCATTTTTTGAAAGACATCTTTACAGAGACTAGAGCACTGAGTTGACAGTTTTTTCTTTCAGCACTTTAAAAAAAATATTTTATTTATATATTTGAGAGAGAGAATGAGAGAGAGAGAGAGAGAGCATGAGAGGGAGGAGAGTCAGAGGGAGAAGCAGACTCCCTGCTGAGCAGGGAGCCTGATGTGGGGCTCGATGTGAGACTCGATGCGAGGCTTGATCCTGGGCCTTTATCCTGGGACTCGATCCTGGGACTCCGGGATCATGATCTGAGCTGAAGGCAGTCGCTTAACCAACTGAGCCACCCAGGCGTCCCTCTTTCAGCACTTTTAAGTAACACTCCATTGTATTCTGTGTTGCATGTTTTCATATGAGAAGTCTACTGTAATTTTTTCTTACTATCACAAATTGTAAAGGGTCTAGGATTTTATACTACTTGTAGGGTAAAAGTTTAGCCTGTTACAGGTTCATCAGGCTGACAGACGATAGAAGACTCCTGAGTGAGAAACAAAGAATTTTATTACTCATGGCACAGAAAGCAGCATAATGCCAGCATATTTACATGTGTTCTGCTTGCTCCCAAATCCTACAAGGATGAGGCAAATGGTCCTAGAGGGCCCTCAGGAGACGAACCCTGAGCTTAGGGGAACCAAATCTTTTATAATGAGGAGTAAGCATGTCTGCCCTTTGTTCTGGAGAGAGACACTCTACTACAACTGTGAGCAAACCTGCTCTTTGCTCTGGCAAGAGACAGCAGTTCTATCTTGTTAAGCTGTTTTATACACAATTATACTTGTATAGATAGTTTATAACAATAGGCAATCAGTGCCTCCCTTTGTGAGACATTCAGAAACATGAGAGACCCATGGAGAGTTGTCTCCCAATAGAAAGTATTTCTCCCTTTTTTCCCTGTCTTTAGGAATTCCCTTTTGTGTTTTGTTTTCAGCAGTTTGAATATGAGGTGCCTAGGCATGCATGCATTTGTGCATACACATGTATTTTGTTATTTATTCCTGCTTAGTGTTCTCTGAGCTCTTGGATCTGAGGTTTGGGGTCTGTCACTGATTTTGTGACACTCTTGGTTATTATTTCTTCAAATATTTTTTCTGTCCTGGTTTTTCTTTCTTTTCTTCTGGGATTCCAATTGTATATACTTTAGATTATTTGATATTATCTCACAGTTACTGGATGCTCTGTTCTTCCTCTCCCTGTCCCCATTCTTTTTTCCTTTCTGTTTCAGCCTAGGTAGTTTCTATTGACCCACCTTTTAAGTTCACGATCCTTTTCCTTTTGTTGAGTCTATTGATGAGGCTGTACAACATATTTTCATCTTTATTACTGTGTTTTTCATTTCTAGAATTTGAATCTGATTGCTTTCCCCCCCACCCCATTGCCTGAAATATACTGAGATATAATTGACATATAATATGTATAAGGCTAAGGTATACAATATGATGATTTGATACATGTATATATTGTGAAATGATTACCACAGTAGGGTTAGTTAACACCTTTATTATCTCACTTACTTATCATTTGTGTGTGTGTGTGTGTGTGTGTGGTAAGAACATTTAAGACCTATTCTCTTAGAAACCTGAAGTACATAATATAGTATTGTTAAGTATAGTTACCATGCTGTGCAGTAGATTCCTCAGAACTTATTCATCCTATAACTGGAGGTTTATACCTTTGACCAATACCTCCCCATTTCCCTTGCCCTTTAGCCCTTAGTAACCACCATTCTATTCTTTTTCTAGAATTTTGGCTTATTTAGATTCCACATACAAGTGATATTACATAGTAATTTTCTTTCTTTGTCTCATTTTTTTACTTAGCATAATGCCCTCAAAATCCATCCATGTTTCTTCCATCCCAAAGCAACAGAATACACATTCTTCTCTAGTGCACCTGGAACATTCTCCAGAACAGATCACATCCTGTGTCACAAATTGGGTCTCAACTGGTACCAAAAGATTGGGATCATTCCCTGCATATTTTTGCACCACAATGCTTTGAAACTAGAACTCAATCACAAGAGGAAAGTTGGGAAGAACTCAAATACATGGAGGCTAAAGAGCATCCTACTAAAGAGTGAATGGGTCAACCAGGAAATTAAAGAAGAATTAAAAGAGTTCATGGAAAAAAATGAAAATGAAAACACAACGGTTCAAAATCTTTGGGATGCAGCAACAGTGGTCCTAAGAGGAAAGTATATAGAAATACAAGCCTTTCTCAAGAAACAAGAAAGGCCTCAAATACACAACCTAACCCTACACCTAAAGGAGCTGGAGAGAGAACAGCAAATAAAGCATAAACCCAGCAGGAGAAGAGAAATAATAAAGATCAGAGCAGAAATCAATGAAATAGAAACCAAAAGAACAGTAGAACAAATCAACAAAACTAGGAGCTTGTTCTTTGAAAGAATTAACAAGATTGATAAACCCCTGGCCAGACTTATCAAAAAGAAAGGAGAAGTGACCTAAAGAAATAAAATCATGAATGAAAGAGGAGAGATCACAACCAACACCAAAGAAATACAAACAATTATAAGAACATATTATGAGCAACTATATGCCAGCAAAATAGACAATCTGGAAGAAATGGATGCATTCCTAGAGATGTATCAACTACCAAAACTGAACCAGGAAGAAATAGAAAACCGAACAGACCCATAACCACTAAGGAAATTGAAGCAGTAATAAAAAATCTCCCAACAAACAAGAGCCCAGGGCCAGATGACTTCCCAGGGGAATTCTACCAAACATTTAAAGAACAAATACCTATTCTTCTGAAGCTGTGTCAAAGAATAGAAATGGAAGGAAAATTTTATGAGGCCAGCACTACCTTGATCGCAAAACCAGACAAAGACCCCATAAAAAAGGATAATTATTGATCAATATCCTTGATGAACATGGATGCAAAAATTCTCACCAAAATACTAGCCAATAGGATCCAGCAGTAGATTAAAAGGATTATTCACCACGACCAAGTAGGATGTATTCCTGGGCTGCAACTTTGGTTCAACATCCGCAAATCAATCAATGTGATACAATACATTAATAAAAGAAAACAAGAACCATATCATCCTCTCAGTAGATGCAGAAAAAGCGTTTGACAAAGTATAGCATCCTTTCTTGATTAAAACTCTTCAGAGTGTAGGGATAGAGGGTACACACCTCAATTTCATTAAAGCCATCTATGAAAAACCCACAGTGAATATCATACTCAGTGGGGAAAAACTGAGAGCTTTTTCTCTAAAGTCAGGAACACAGCAGGGATGTCCACTATTACCACTGCTATTCAACATAGTACTAGAATCCTAGCCTCAGCAATCAGACAACAAAAAGAAATAAAAGGCATCCAAATCAGCAAAGAAGAAGTCAAACTATCACTCTTTGCAGATGATATGATACTTTATGTGGAAAACCCAAAAAACTCCACCCCAAAACTGCTAGAACTCATACAGGAATTCAGTCAAGTGGCAGGGTATAAAATCAATGCACAGAAATCAGTTGCATTACTATACACCAGCAAGAAGACAGAAGAAAGAGAAATTAAGGAGTCAATCCCATTTACAATTGTACCCAAAACCATAAGATACCTAGGAATAAATCTAACCAAAGAGGCAAAGTATCCGTATCAGAAAACTATAGAATACTCATGAAAGAAATTGAGGAAGACACAAAGAAATGGAAAAATGTGTCATGCTCATGGATTGGAAGAACAAATATTGTGAAGATGTCAATGCTACCTAGAGCAATGTACACATTTAATGCAATCCCTATCAAAATACCATCCACTTTTTTCAAAGAAATGGAACAAATAATGCTAAAATTTGTATGGAACCAGAAAAAACCCCGAATAGCCAGAGGGATGTTGATAAAAGAAAAGCAAAGCTGGTGGCATCACAATTCCGGACTTCCAGCTCTATTACAAAGCTGTCATCATCAAGACAGTATGGTACTGGCACAAAAACAGGCACATCAATCAATGGAACAGAATAGAGAGCCCAGAAATGGACCCTCAACTCTATGGTCAACTAATCTTTGACAAAGCAGGAAAGAATGTCCAATGGAAAAAAGACAGTGTCTTCAACAAATGGTGTTGGGAAAATTGGACAGCCACATGCAGAAGAATGAAACTGGACCATTTCCTTACACCACACACAAAAATAGACTCCAAATGGTTGAAAGACCTAAATGTGAGACAGGAATTCATCAAAATCTTTGAGGAGAACACAGGCAGCAACCTCTTCGACCTCAGCTGCATCAACTTCTTCCTAGAAACATCGCCAAAGGCAAGGGAAGCAAGGGCAAAAATGAACTACTGGGAATTCATTGAGGTAAAAAGCTTTTGCACAGCAAAGGAAACAGTCAACAAAACCAAGAGACAACCGACAAAATGGGAGAAGACATTTGCAAATGACTTATCAGATAAAGGGCTAGTATCCAAAATCCATAAAGAATTTATCAAACTCAACACCCAGAGAACAAATAATCCAATCAAGAAATGGGCAGAAGATATGAACAGACATTTCTTGCAAAGACATCCAAATGGCCAATAGACACATGAAAAAGTGCTCAACATCACTCAGCATCAGGGAAATACAGATCAAAACCTCAATGAGATACCATCTCACACCAGTCAGAATGGCTAAAATTAACAAGTTAGGAAATGACAGATGTTGGAGGGGATGTGGAGAAAGAGGAACCCTCCTACACTGTTGGTGGGAATGCAAGCTGGTGCAGCCACTCTGGAAATCAGTATGGAGGTTCCTCAAAAAGTTGAAAATAGAGCTACCCTACAACCCAGCAATTGCGCTACTGGGTATTTACCCCAAAGATACAAATGTAGTGATCCGAAGGGGTACATGCAGCCCAATGTTTATAGCAGCAATGTCCACAATAGCCAAAGGAGCCGAGATGTCCATCAACAGATGAATGGATAAGGAAGATATGATATATATATATATATATATATATATATATATATATATATATATAAAATGGAATATATGGAATATTATGCAGCCATCAAAAAAACCCCACAAATCTTGCCTTTTGCAACAACATGGTTGGAACTAGTGGGTATTATGCTAAGCGAAATAAGTCAATCAGAGAAAGACAAGTATCATATGATCTCACGGATATGAGGAATTCTTAATCTCTGGAAACAAACTGAAGGTTGCTGGAGTGGTGGGGGGTGGGAGGGATGGGGTGGCTGGGTGAGGGACACTGGGGAGGGTATGTGCTATGGTGAGTGCTGTGAATTGTGTAAGACTGATGAATCACAGACCTGTACCTCTGAAACAAATAATACAGTATACATTAAAAAAAAAAAAAGAACATAATAGGAAGGGAAAAATGAAGGGGGAATCGGAGGGGGAGACGAACCATGAGAGACTATGGACTCTGAGAAACAAACTGAGGGTTTTAGAGGGGGTGGGGTGGGGGGTGGGTTAGCCCGGTGATGGGTATTAAGGAGGGCATGTATTGAATGGAGCACTGGGTGTTATATGCAAACAATGAATCATGGAACACTACATCAAAAACTAATGATGTAATGTTTGGTGACTAACATAATAAAATAAAATTTAAAACAAAAACAAAACAAAAAACAGATGAATGGATAAAGAAGATGTGATTGATATATATACACACAATGGAATATTATGCAGCCAGCAAAAAAATGAAATCTTGCCATTTGCAACGTGGATGGAACTAGAGGGTATTATGCTAAGGAATTTGAGAAACAAGACAGAGGATCATAGGGGAAGGGAGGGAAAAATAAACAAGATGAAACCAGAGAGGGAGGCAAACCATAAGAGACTCTTAATCTCAGGAAACAAACAGGGTTGCTGGAGTGGAGGTGGGTGGGAGAGATGGGGTGGCTGGGTGATGGACACTGGGGAGGGTAATTACTATGATGAGCACTGTGAACTGTGTAAGACTGATGAACCACAGACTTGTACCCCTGAAACAAATAATACATTATATGTTAATAAAAAAAATTAAAAAAAAAGATCCACCCATGTTTCAACAGTCACACACACACACCATATATACATGTACATATTTGTATATACTCAAAAGATGGAACTTAGCCCAATTATCTTTTTAAATAATTTCTTTCACTACCTTAGAGATACCATATATAAATTCCTTTATATATAATGCCATATGTAAATTGCCTTTGGACCTGTTATAGGTTGAATTATATACTCCAATAATTCACGTGTTAAAATCTTAACCTCTGCTACCTCAGAACGTGACTGTATTTGTAGACAGAATGTGACTGTATTTGGAGACATAAGACAGATACTTAATGCTCTTTAAAGAGATAATAAAGTTAAAATGAGTTTTTTAGAGTGGGCCCTGATACAATATATCTACTGTCCACTTATAAAAGAAAGATTTGACCAAATACAGGCACAGAGGAAAAATAATGTAAAGACACAGGGAGGAGATAGTCATCTATAAGCTAAGGTGAGAAGCCTGGCTTAGAAGAAAACACTCCTGCTGATACCTTGATCTTGGACTTCTAAACCTCCAGAACTGTGAGACATGGGTTTCAACCACCCAGTTTGTGGTTCTTTTTTTTTTCTTATAGCATCCCTAGAAAACTAATGTAGGAGCTATAGTCATAGACTTCACTCAGTTACTAGTGCTGCATAACAAATTACCTCAAAACCTTGAGGCTTAGAATAACCATTTTATTATGTTTATTGATTATTTAGATCAAACATTCAAGCTGGACAGTGAGGATGACTTGTCTCTATTCCATGATATCTGGATCTTCAGCTGGAAAGACTAAAGAGACAGGTGGGTAGAATCATCTGAAGACTTTTTCATTCACATATCTGATTTGGGGCTGGGACAATGCAAAGACGGAAGTTACTGAGCAGAGCTCCTACAAGTGGCTTTTCCATGTGGCGTGGTTTCCTCCTACATATGGCCTTTCCATAACAGCTTGATGGCTTTAGAATAGTTGTCCTTCTTACATGGTGGCTCAGGACTTCGAGCATGAATGTTCCAGTGTAAGAGAAGTTGCATTACCTTTTATTATCCATCTGGAGAATCAGCCGGAGTCGTTTCTGCCATACTCCTTTGGTCTAAGTAGTCACAAACCTGTCGAGATTCAAGGTTGAATGGGAAGGGGGGCAATGTCAGCAGTTTTAATATCTTCACAGTTTCCTCTGGAGGACAGGTGTGTTTAGTCCAAAACATGTTATTCTTTCATAGTAGTCTTTATAAACCTTAGTCCACATGAGATTAGAGAAATAGGGTAAGGTCAGATTAAATAATGTCTAAAAGCCAAGTGGAGAAAGCTAGAAGTGATTAGGTAAGAAAATAAAGATTGGTTTATCTAAGAGATAATATGTGAAAAAAAAGAGATAATATGTGAAGTGCAATGAGTGGAACATTTTATCTCCTTTTTAAGAAGAAGCTCAAATACGCTGAAGTTATTCTCTGAGAGTGTTAAAGTGGGAGAGCTTTCAGATCAACATCTTAATCAGAGCCTCATACCCTAATCTAAATGAGAGTTTGCCTGAGCCAGAAGCTCACTTGACAGAATCAGAAATACTGAAACTCAATTGTCAAAAATATAGTTAAAACTGGCAGTTTTCTATGAAAGTAAATGCCAGACCAATGCTGTATTTTCTCCCTGATGAGAATGAATATGTGATATGCCCAATGTGAAAAAAGGACTCCTGATGTACCTGTAAATTAACTGAACACCTGGGCAGGGTGCTATGCTAGGTGTTATGGGAGATACTGAGATATATTAGGATATCTATTTTTTGTTAAGGAAGTTATAATGTAGGGGCACCTAGGTGGTTGAGTTGGTTAAGCATCTGACTCTTTATTTCAGCTCAGGACATGATCTCAGGGTTGTGAGATTGAGCCCTGCTTCAGGCTCAGCCCTTAGCAGGAAAGTCTGCTTGAGATTCTCTCTCTCCCTTTCTCTCTGCCCCTCCTCCCCAAACTCACAATCTCTCCCTCTAAAATAAATAAATAAATCTTTAGGGAAGCCTGGGTGGCTCAGTCGGTTAAGCGTCGGCTCCGGTAGGGATCTCGGGGTCCTTGGATCAAGCCCCGCATGGGGCTTTTTGCTCAGCTGGGAGCCAGCTTCTCCCTCTCCCTCTGCCTGTCACTCCCCCTGCTTGTGCTCTCTCTTGCTCTCTCTCTCTGTCAAATAAAGAAATAAAATCTTAAAAAAAAAAATCTTTAAAAAAAGGAAGTCATAATTTAGTTAGAACGATCCCCATAACAAGCTGAAATAACAGAAGTACAGAAAGTTAAGTATCTTAGCTAATAAGGGCTAGAGCTGGGTTCAGATTCTCCTGTTCATTCTAAGCAAGAGCTCTTTCTATTCTCATTAGTGTCTCTTTAATGAGAAATCAAATGTTACGTTGGACTTTTCTTTGAAAAACAAAAATCAATTTGATCAATGACTTTTGATTGTAAACCACGAGGCAGGTACAAGGAAGAACAGTTTTCATGTTAGGCCATCTGTCTAAAGTTGGAGTGTACTAAGCTTGATTTTGAGTGAGTATAGTGTGAGAGTTTCTGACCTTCAGAAAAAGGATTCCAGGTATGCCAGAGATGCTTAATGCTCTTTGAATATCCATTTGCTCACTCACAGTTCACAGCTTCCATTCCAGTTAGGTTGGGGCCATGTCATTTGTATTGGCTGAGGCTGAATGTAAAGTCATTTATGTTATTTCTGGGATGAAGCATAGCCTGAGTTCATGTTTGCTCTACCTCTGTCTTGGTAGTGAGGCTACATGTTGAGATGTGAATATCCATTACCTGGCTTCCTGAGTGACTAGGTCAAACAGAACCCCCACTGACCTATATTGGACTTGAGTGAGAAATACATCTTTATTGTGGTAAGCCCCTGAGATTTTGGGGGTTAATTTGCTGTTATGAGAAAACATGGCTTATCATGACTAAATATTCTAAAGAATTCTATGAAAGGTCCGAGAAGCAAAACTAGGGTTGAGAATAAGTGGAGAGCAATAACTATACGTATCCCTCTCTAAATAAACTTAAAAAAATTTCAAATTATACTTTACTATAAGATAATATAAAATGGTAAGCAGTTAACGGTTAATATGATATAGATTGCAAGTTAATCAATATGATATATTTCAAACAAAGAACTTGGTTTTTATAGGTAAATCTCAGGGAAATGTCTGGTTCTCGTGCTTCAGCTCATCTCTCAAATTTTCTCTCTTTCCTACAAAGTAGAGATCTTGGGGCTCTTGCTGTATAACCCAAGGCATAATTACCCAGCTGGTGTGAGCCCCCTAAATTGCAGGAACATGCAGAGAAGAAGCTAATCAGCCTTAAAGAGCATGCCTTGTTAATTCAACCTAATTTTTAGGGAGGGAACATTCACAATTTCAGAAAAATATTTTAAAATGATTCATGCAGTTCTGCTTTTTAGAATTTCTTTCCCAGACTATTTCCACATTTCTACTACCAATAAAAGTTTAGTGTGTTTAAAAATAAGTGAAGGAAAAAGAATAACTTTCTTTCCTACTGAAGGATAGTCAGAAGTCCAATTCCCTGCCTTTCTATTTTACCAAGAGAGAATACAAGACATAAATGTATTCCAACTTTGCAAATTCGCTGTGCAGTGTAATTTGATGTTTGAAAGATCTTCCTTGGGATCCCATCCAAAGGGTTGAGTGACTATTTTATTAAAAGGGCCTCTTCTCGAAGGTGGTCTTTTGAATGGATCTTGGGGACACTGGGGCATTTTAAATCTCTTTTTATAGAAGTCCTGGATTGTCACACCCATATTTTCCTACTTCTAGGGATTACCAGAAGCTTGAAAACAAGTCTTTGTCTAATGTAGACAGATATACAAATGCATATGCCATTAAGTTATAAGTAATGTAGGAATGTTGCCTGGCTGATTATGATGTTCTCCAGCAGGACTGACTTCTGGATTTATAATTTAAGGAGAGATATGCCTAAAATATATGTTAACTGAGGTAGATAAAAGGAAAGTTTAGATTTGTATTTATGTATTACTCTCTGTGGTGGAATATTTCTTTTTAACATATATTTGGTTAGTACTTGAAAATGTTGGGTGTGTACAGTGCTATATTGACAAGTCAATACTCCTAAAAATATTACATTACCATTTGCTCAAAAAGCATATGGACACAAGATGGTACACAAAATATTGTCAGTTTTTGAAAGGCAATGTATCTTCATTCATAATTATATGTATGTGCAGGTATGACACCAAATATGGAATGGTAATAATTTCTGTTTCCTAATGCAAATGCCTGGTGCTGCTGCTGTGGCATTGGCAAGTAAATAAATCAGCCCTAGCAAATCCAGAATCATTCTCCAGGCAGGAATTCTACTAATCACCTGAGAAAACAAACAAACACCCCACAGAGAGTAATTAGGAAGTCTGTGAAATCTGAGGGAGTAGGGGGTGCTTGCTGGGAAGCAGGGAAGGAAGCAGAATCGACACATGATAGGTCATCCATTATTAAATTTGGAAGACAGATCAAAGTTCCTTTCCAGCCTAATTAGATCAAACAAGGTGCTATTTGCTATTTGTATTCATTTCTGAAAGACAATTCTGTTTATGTTGAAATATATTTGTAATATATTCTGGGAGACAGGATTCTTCAGATGCTGAATGTTGGCAAGGACTAAACTGTGGTAATATTACATTATAGATCTTAGGCAGGGCTTTTTAATTCTATAATGAATTCAGGAAAGAATAAAATGAGGTTGCCTTCTACAAGGCATGATGTGACTGGGTGAACAATACTTGAACATTCCAAAGATGGGGGATATGGAGCCAAGGATAAGCTGAGAGATGGGGCATTTCTGTGGTTAAACATCATCTCTTAGTTGTGCCAATGGCAATTCCTTCAGGCCTCCTGGTTTTATTTATTTAGTTAGTTTTACATTAATGTGCTCAGCAGCAGTTTTGGGTAATGTATTCACATTCTCTACACAGAACATAAATTCTGCAGATTTTTAAAAATTGTGTTTAAGACTATAGGCTTATTTCTTTCCAGATTAAAAAAACCTCTCTTATGATGTTCATTTAAGGCATTCCCTCAGCTGATGCCTGATTTTTATGCTACCTTTTGGGATTTGACAGGTGGCTTGATCTACCAACCCTGTGTTATAATTCAGCTTGTCCAGCAGTGTGTGCTCTAGAAAGATTTGGCTATGGTTGTGTCCGACCAGCATCATGATGTCTTTTGGATCCCACTGGGGTAGGATTCTAGTCTTGGCTCTTTCTTGAGGCAAACAGACTGGGCGAAGGTTTCTTGTATTCAAAGTAAGGAAACCGAAGTAGGTGTTCTTGAAGTTTCTTTCACCACCTATAATCATGCTGGAATCATGGAAGTGCCCTCCTATTTATTTCTACCTATTTCCTAAGCACTTAGAAAAGGCTTACATAATAATGGTTTCAAAAGTACAGGACTGGAAGGGACCCTGGGAAGAATCTAGTCCCTTTTTCCTAGCTGGATTTAAGCATTTCAGATAGATGAAGTTTTGACCACATTTAAATGTAATTGGGGAGATAGAAATTAATGAACATTTGTTGAACATTTACCACACTAATTTGATCCTCAGAACAACACTGGCAGAGGTTTGTTCCAGAGAGTTGTTACTGCTCTCTTTGGCAGCCAAGAATCTTGGGCTTCGAGCTACTCAGGGTTATTTAGTGGATGAGAGGTGGAGCTGGGGTTTTTACCCAGCTCTGTCTACTTCCAGAGTCAGAGCTCTTTGCCCTAAATAGCCCTTTAAAAAATACTAATTGAAATAAGTTCTTCTCAGTACCAAAAACTTGCTAGCAAAAGTGAGAAAGGTTCTGTTCCCATTGTATAGATATAAATACTGAGGCTTGGAAAGGTTATGATTTATCCCAGGTATGTCAGTGGCAGCATCAAGGGTGAAGCTCTAGATACTTTCTCCTTGACTTTCCTTTCTCTACTGAGTGTAGAAAAGTCTTGTTGAGAGTCTAAGGCAGAGGTGAGATCATGTCTCTGAAGCCTGAGCTGGGAGGGTGGAGTGGTAAATGCTAGCAGTCATTTCTGTATGTGTGCTTTGAAACTGTTCTCTCAGCTCTGAGATGTGTGTAGCAATGTACACCTCACAGTATTGCTGTGAGGTTACATGAGATAATACTTGGGCAGAGAAGGGACTCAGTAAATGTTGTTTCCCTCATCTTCCAAATGTGCTGGGTTTGGATGCAAACAGACATCATTGGCTCATCTTTATAGTGATATTATTATGGCTGAAAATTGGATATACTGATTTTTCAGATTATTGAATATAGAAGGTCTTCACAGGACAGTTTGGGTGTCCGGGACACAGTCACTGTGTAGCCATGATCACAGACACAAAATGATTTTCAGAGGTGGAGATGAACCATGAGAGACTATGGACTCTGAGAAACAAACTGAGGGTTCTAGAGGGGAGGGGGTGAGGGGATGGGTTAGCCTGGTGATGGGTATTAAGGAGGACACGTATTGAATGGAGCACTGGGTGTTATATGCAAACAATGAATCATGGAACACTACATCAAAAACTGATGATGTATTGTATGGTGACTAACATAACATATATGTGCTGCCGAAGCGAGCACTAACATAACATAATAAAACAAAACAAAACAAAACAAAAAAACAAAAAGAACCCCCAAAACCACAAAATGATTTTCAAAATAATTCAACCCCACTGGATTAAAAAAAATCAACATACAGTGTTATATTAGTTTCAGGTGTACAATATAGTGATTCAGCAATTCTTTACATTACTCAGTGCTCATCAAGATAAGTGTACTCTTAATTGCCTTCTGTTTCACCCTTCTGTCCCCCTCCCCTCTGGTAACCCATCAGTTTGTCCTCTATAGTTAAGAGTCTGGGGTTTATTTGTTTGTCCCTTTTTTTTTTCTTTGTTTTGTTTCTTAAATTCAACATATGAGTGAAATCATATGGTATTTGTCTTTCTCCAACTGACTTATTTCACCCAGCATTGTACCCTCTAGATCCTTCCATGTTGTTGCAAATGTCAAGATCTTATTCTTTTTTATGGCTGATTAATATTCCATTATATATATACCACATCTTTGTTATCTATTCATCTATCAGTGACCATTTGGCCTGCTTCCATAATTTGGCTATTGTAAATAACGCTGCAATAAACATAGGGGTAGATATAGCTTTTCGAATTAGTGTTTTCATATTCTTTGGGTAAATACCCAGTAATGAAATTACTGGATCATATGGTAATTCCATTTTTAATTTTTGGGGAACCTTCACACTGTTTTCCACAGTATCTGCACCAGTTCGCACTCCCACCAACAGTGCACAAGGGTTCCTTTTTCTCCACATCCTCACCAACACTTGTTGTTTCTTGTGTTTTTGATTTTAGCCATTCTGTCAAGAGTGAGGTGATATCTCATTGTGGTTTTGATTTGCATTTCCCTGATGATGAGTGATGTTGAGCATTTTTCATGTGTCTGTTAGTCATCTGCATGTCTTCTTTCCAGAGTTGTCTTCAACCCCATTGAAATTTAAGCATAAAGATAACATTTAAAGAAAGTTTTAGTTTCAAAAACAAAAACAAACCAAATCTGTAAACAACAAACATACATAAATGTCGTTAATGGTTTGTATAATGTTGCTGACCTATGAAATAGAAGTGTTAGCATTCCTTGCATTAATCCTTGTATTTCCATTTCTTTCAACAGATGGTGGGGGTAATTATTTAATATTAGGAATAAATGTCAATAGGCATCTTTCACATTGACAAAAAATTCTCTTAAATATAGGAGACCTACTTAGAATGAACAATTAAAATATTTTTTAAAATCACTCCTTGATTTTAATAGTAATTTAGTTTGATGTAGCTGAATGTGCACTGGATTATTCAATCTGTCAAAAAAGTCATGTATACATGGCATGGATTAAGCGTTGTGTGCTCGGGTTTGCTCATTTTAAGTAAAGTCCTCCAGCCACATACAGCTAGCTATTCACAGTACTTCTCAAAAATCTAAAGATAATGCAGAAATAGTCCTTAGCCTGGGTATCCAGCAGAGGACAGTAAAGTCCCAGTTTTCTTTTCTGACTGGTTTCCTTTGTGATGACTGCAGTTGGATAGTGTTCTGAAGCTCTCAGGTGGCTGACATGTAATTGCAGACATTAAACATTTCTGAGGAGAAACATAAAATGTATTGTGAGGTCAATGAAATTCTTTGTCAAGATTTCTCTGCAGATCTGACCCCTTAACATGACAGTGCAGTACTGGAAGATATGCCCGGCACTCATTGACTGGTGGTCTCACGCATAAAGTGAACTTCATGGGTCAAACATTTTTGTGTTGCTTTATGTTGTTCAAAGAACCACAGTATTCTCTGCGACTGTATTAGGGTAAGATTTTACCTGGCTGCCTATAAAGGAATTAAGTCATTTTCATATTTTTTCCAATTGCTGTTGAGCTTCCACTTTCTCTTGAGAGCTGGGATTTTATAAGATGGAAGGAGGTTTATGTTCTTTCTCTCTAGACCTCCAATTTCCCTCCTCCCTCCAAATTTTTCTTGGAAGTTTTCTGGCACTTTGGGTTAAGTAGAAAACAAAGATAATTTTTCTTTCTTTCTTTTTTTTTTAAGAGAAACAAATCCTCAAAGGTCAGAAAGGAATGTAGAGAACCATGGCAGGAGTCTGGTGCATTCCCTTGGTGTTTTGTGTGTCAATCCTTAATCTAGGTGGATGGAAGTGCTATGTGTTACTACTTATCAAAGAGGTTCCCGTCTAATGTAGGTACCACAATAAGCCATTTGTATGGTCAAATCAGAATAAAATGCTATGGGCATAAGTAGTTCAGAACTACTAATTCCTATGTTTTTTTGGAGAAAATCATGAAAAATCTTGGGCAATAATAATAGAGTATGGCATACCACAGTTTTATTTGTGCTTTCTGCAGCCACCCTGTTGTTTGTGGTCCATGCTGGAGCTGACCAGGGGGCAGTCACATTACATAATATATCAAAGATCTAGTAAGTAAAAGGAGAAAAAACTACAAAGGACCCCCCCCACACACACATGGATATTCTTAGTTTAGAAATTCTTAAAATGACCTGTTGTGCATTGTAGCTCCAACTCAGTGATCCTGTGGTTCTGTGGCATCAGGAAACCCTTGAAGGTCAAAGTTCAGGATTTTGTCCCTCTTGAAGAGTTCCCAAAACAGAAGTTCTTCAAAGCAAACTCACTTCATGAAGGAAATGCCAGCACTTAGCCCATAGTAGGTCCTCAATACACAATTGTTGAATGAATGAATGATGTGGATTTTTAAAAAATTAATTAGTTTGTTTATTTATTTGAGAGAGAGTGTGCTGGAGCATGGCAGGGTGGGACAGAGGGAGAGGGAGGGGGAGTATCTTAAGCAGGCTCCACGCTCTGTGCGGAGCCCCATGCGGGGCCTCATCTCACAACCCTGGGATCATGACCTGAGCTGAAATCAAGAGTCGGAGGCTTAAGCTACTGAGCCACCTAGGTGCCCCTAATGTGGATAGTTATTTTTTAAAAATAAGGACCAAATCAATTGATTATTGTCACTAGACATATGTGACCTATATTTTCCCATTGCAAACTGAAATTTTTTTCCTGTTAAAAATCTTAATTTCATTCCATTTATTAATTTTTCATATTAATCTTTAAGAAATGATTGAAATCTAATCTTTATGACACGGGTATATTATACAATAAATGTAAATAAAATACAAATGTCTTTAATAATTACCTGCTATGTTTAGGTATAGAGAAGTAAGCAAAGAAACTGGAAGATATAATCCTTGACCTTGAAGTTTACAATATAAATGGGGAGATGAGGACAACCCACATGGAAGTATTAAGGAGAGTATAATATAGTTTATCATTCAGAATTAGATTTCTTTATTGCAGATTAGAAGTATAATTTAAGAGTAGAGAGAGATCACTGGAGACAGATGCTGTTTAGGGAAACTTCATGAATGAGGTAGGAATTGAACCAAATATTGAAACTAGAACACCATGGGTCAGGAAGGTGAAGGGTATTCAAAGCATTAACTCTACTTGGACCTTGAAACAGTCTTTATACCCTTGTTAGAGTGCCTGTCATACTCTGGTAATTATTTACCTGGATGTCCCATCTCCCCTATTAGTGGTGTAAGCTGTTGAGGGGCTGGGACTCTGTCTTAAATATCTGTGAGTCTTCCACTTTGCCTGGCCTATAGCAGAAAGTTAATAAATATTGATTGCCTAAGGGAGTGAGGCTGAGAGCTGGAAGTGAGTTTGTCATGTGTATGCAGGTATAGGGTAAAGAGGAGATGGGCTCAGTAAGGAAATTCCACAGGTTGGAGCAGAATCTGTGTGGAGGGTATTAGAAACAACTTTGAGGCACCGATGGATAGTACCATCAAGGTAATCAAGGAGGAATTTCAGTGAGATATGGTAGCAGTAGGGAACTACTTAAGCAGGAGTGTGATGTAAAGGTAGTGCTGTAGGAAATTAGTCTGGCTGTGATGCACAAATTATCATCAAAATTGTAAAACAATAGAATTTGACAATATAAATACTT
This sequence comes from Phoca vitulina, assembly GCF_004348235.1. Lineage (NCBI taxonomy): Eukaryota > Metazoa > Chordata > Mammalia > Carnivora > Phocidae > Phoca > Phoca vitulina. The sequence goes on from NW_022589718.1 coordinate 20,895,953, forward strand.
CTAAATCAGCCATTCTTTTTATCTAATCTAAAATGATGGACATACGTGTGTAAGTTAGTGGTCAACAGAGAGATGACTTATTCTTTCTATAAAAGAGAAGAAATAATTATCCGTAAAAGACACAATAAAGTCAGAAGAGGAACCTTGAAACAATGTGGAACTTATTCCTTGAACATGTTCCAAGTAGATTCTTATTACTTCGCTATTCCTAATTTTAGTAATGAACAAGGGGGTAATAAATGACAATCATTAACATGTGATGAATAGACTTATGTGGAACATGGGGGAACTGCAGTCTGAAGCAAGAGATGGTTATTCTAACAGGGTGATATTGAAAGTTCAGGAGAAAAGTTCCTTTGATATGAAGATGTTCTTACCAGGAATAGCTCCTACTGTCTGGAGGACAGCATTTTTTACAAAGGGGTGTGTTATAAATAGGAAGTGTTAGGGAATGACATTAGCAAATTAGCTGTTTGACTTGTGACATGTGTATGATGTTGCTCAAAATGAGCAAAGCAGCCACGACTATGGGGTTAGGCACTGAGACAGGCCTCCAGCTGGGCTGCACTTGCAGTCAACCGTTGGGGACTTTAGTGGAAAGACATGTGTTTGGTTGGCAAGGGTTTATTAGTTTAGCCTTTTCACCTCTATTGTAAATGTGGGGAAAAAATCATCATTCAAGGCGTATTTGGGGATTATTCATTCTTTAAGTTCGATTCAAACATTCTATCCCAGCTGTAGTTTTCTCTCTACTCCCTTGACTTCCCCTCCTTTGTGTTCTTGTAGATTTTATATCTACCTTATTTATACTGATCATATTGTGTTTTTACCACATGCCATTTAATTTAATTTAATTAATTTAATTTTTTAGAGGGAGGAGGTAGGCAGAGGGAGAGGGGGAGAGAGAGAGAATCCTCAAGCAGACTCCCTGCTGAGCACGGAGCCCCACATGGGGCTCAATCTCATGACCCTGAGATCATGACCTGAGCCAAAACCAAGAGTCAGAAGCTTAACTCACTGAATGACCCAGGTGCCCCAAGAAGATCCCATTTTAATGGCTATTATGTCTCTCTCCTTCCACTAGACTGATTTTCTTGGGAGGGGGATTTACATTTCATTATCATTATTTTTGTCCCCTGGGAAGGGACAAAAATAGCACTTTGCTGAGGACAGCATGGTGTGGTGGCCAGAATGTAAGCTTTGGGCTCAGATTTATGTTTACATGTCAACTTAGACAAGAGTTGAGAATTAGGCAAATAACATTTTGAACCTTGTTCTTCACCTCTGAAAAAGGAGGATAATGATGCATACTACACACAGTTGAAAAAGGATTAGAAGAGCTGGAGTGGTGGGGGGTGGGAGGGATGGGGTGTCTGGGTGACAGACATTGGGGAGCGTATGTGCTATGGTGAGCGCTGTGAATTGTGCAAGACTGTTGAATCACAGACCTGTACCTCTGAAACAAATAATACATTATATGTTAAAAAAAAAAGAAGAAGATAGTAGGAAGGGAAAAATGAAGGGGGGGAAATCGGAGGGGGAGACGAACCATGAGAGACGATGGACTCTGAGAAACAAACTGAGAGTTCTAGAGGGGAGGGGGGTGGGGGGATGGGTTAGCCTGGTGATGGGTATTAAAGAGGGCACATATTGAATGGAGCACTGCGTGTTATACGCAAACAGTGAATCATGGAACACTACATCAAAAACTAATGATGTAATGTATGGTGATTAACATAACATAATAAAATTAAAAAAAAAGAGAGATAATGTGTGTCACTGCAAACACTGGGGCACTATCACGATCTCTGATTTTCTCTGAGCCCTCAGTGTGGCCTAGAAATCCTGTTTCCCTAATAGCATCTCTTTTTCCATTCACTACAGCAGTCTTATATCTTCACCTGCCCACTGGTTATTTACAGCTAAGTGACATGTATACATGTAAAACTCATGTGTCTAAGGTTGAACTCATTATCCTAAACTTGTTCTGCTTCTTCTGTTCTCCACCTCAGTAAATGTCCATCCACTCTATGGTCTGGGACTTTGTGATTTCTTCCTTCTCTTTGCTCTCCACATCTAATTAGCCACTAAGCCTTGTCAATTCATCCACACCCTCCTTACCCATTTCCACTACCCCAGCCGATACTGTCAACATTCTTGCCTTGTTCTCCACGATAATCTGTAAATGGTTACCCTGCCTTCACAGTTGTGTCCCCTTCTAATCAATTCATATTTACAACACACAAATGTGAAGACTTCCAGACCATCCATGTTTGGGCTGTGTGCATCTACGTGACCTTGTGTTTCCTTATCACAGCACCTATCATGATATATTAGGACACATGCTTATTTGTAATTCTTCCTACCCTGTGAACTCTCTGATGGAAGGGGATCATGTTTGCCCTGATAGCACTGTATTAGAAACACAGTAAATGGTAGGGATGCCATAAAGGTATATTGAAAGAATCAAGGAACAAAGCAATTAGCCCAGCCCAGCTAGTAGGACACAGTAACTCTTCTCCTTTTCATACTCTTCTTTATTTTTACTCCTTTTACTTTTTCTCTCCTACTTATTATAGTTATTGGTTATAACTGCCATCTTTATTATCATCATCACCATCATAATTATAATCATCAAACATCACCTAATATCACCTCTGCAATAGCCTGGAATTGCTAGCGGCAGCTGATTGGCAGGCTAGCAGAAAAGGCTGCAAGGGCAGTGGGGAAAGCTATTCAGAAGACTTTAGGGTAAAGAAGGGCATTCAGGACTCTCCTCAGACCCCTCCTTCTTTTATTTTTTTTGAAGCCTTCTTTTCTTTTTAAATTTAATTTAATTATATTATGTTACGTTAGTCACCATACAGTACATCATTAGTTTTTGATGTAGTGTTCCATGATTCATTGTTTGCCTATAACACCCAGTGCTCCATGCAATATGTGCCCTCCTTAATACCTGTCACCGGGCTAACCCATCCCCCCACTCTTCTCTCCTCCCCTCTAAAACCCTCAGTTTCTCGGAGTCCATAGTCTCTCATGGTTCATCTCCCCCTCTGATTTCCCCCCTTCATTTTTCCCTTCTATCTCCTAATGTCCTCCAAGCTATTCCTTATGTTCCACAAATAAGTGAAACTGTATGATAATTGGCTTTCTCTGCTTGACTTATTTCACTTAGCATAATCTCCTCCAGTCCCATCCATGTTGATGCAAAAGTTGGGTATTCATCCTTTCTGATGGCTGAGTAATATTCCATTGAATATATGGACCACATCTTCTTTATCCATTCGTCTGTTGAAGGACATCTTGGCCCTTTCCACAGTTTGGCTATTGTGGACATTGCTGCTATGAACATTGGGGTGCATATGGCCCTTCTTTTCACTACATCTGTATCTTTGGGGTAAATACCCAGTAATGCAATTGCTGGGTCATAGGGTGGCTCTATTTTTAATTTTTTGAGGAAACTCTACACTGTTTTCCAAAGTGGCTGTACCAACTTGCATTCCCACCAACAGTATAAGAGGATTCCCCTTTCTCCACAACCTCTCCAACATTTGTTGTTTCTTGCCCTGTCCATTTTTGCCATTCTAACTGGTGTAAGGTGGTATCTCAATGTGGTTTTGGTTTGGATTTCCCTGATGGCTAATGATGATGAACATTTTTTCATGTGTCTGTTAGCCATTTGTATGTCTTCTTTTGAGAAGTGTCTGTTCATATCTTCTGCCCAATTTTTGACTTGATTATTTGTTTTTTGGGTGTTGAGTTTGAGAAGTTCTTTATAGATCTTGGATATCAGCCCTTTGTCTGTAGTGTCATTTGCAAATATCTTCTCCCATTCTGTGGGTTGCGTCTTTGTTTTGTTGACTGTTTCCTTTGCTGTTCAGAAGCTAATCGATTCCATTTGCAATAGCACCAAAAGCCATAAAATACCTTGAAATAAACCTAACCAGAGAGGTAAAGGATCTATACTCTAGGAACTACAGAACACTCATGAAGGAAATTGAAGAAGACACAAAAAGATGGAAAAACATTCCATGCTCATGGATTGGAAGAATAAACATTGTTAAAATGTCTATGCTGCCCAGAGCAATCTATACCTTCAACACCATCCCGATCAAAATTCCAATGACATTTTTCAAAGTGCTGGAACAAACAATCCTAAAATTTGTATGGAATCAGAAAAGACCCGGAATCGCCAAGGAAATGTTGAAAAAGAAAAACAAAGCTGGGGGCATCACGTTGCCGATTTCAAGCTATATTACAAAGCTGTGATCACCAAGACAGCATGGTACTGGCACAAAAACAGACATATAGACCAATGGAACAGAATAGAGAGCTCAGATACGGACCCTCAACTCTATGGTCAGATAATCTTTGACAAAGCAGGAAAAAACATGCAATGGAAAAAAGACAATCTCTTCAATAAATGGTGTTGGGGAAATTGGGCAGCTATATACAGAAGAATGAAACTCGACCATTCTCTAACACCATACACAAAGATAAACTCAAAATGGATGAAAGACCTCAATGTGAGACGAGAATCCATCAAAATCCTAGAGGAGAACATAGGCAGTAATCTCTTTGACATCAGCCACAGCAACTTCTTTCAAGATACATCTCCAAAGGCAAGTGAAACAAAAGCAAAAATGAACTTTTGGGACTTCATCATGAAGGCTTCTTTTGGAGGAGAGTACTCTTCTCATACTCATCTTCCTGGAGCATCAGCCTGACTGCTATCTGTGGAAACAGTAATGTGGACCACATCTCTAGTGGCTTAACCTTTGGGCTCCATCTAGGCTGCCCACAAGGTCAGGGTTTTGAATTAATTAGATGAGCTTCATTCTTCATTTCTTGTATATTGGGTCTATTTTTTTTTTCTCTTTCAGTGTCTTCTTGCTCTCTTTGTTCACAGGGACACAGTACTCTCATGCCTGGAAATGTTTAAATCTATGCCCTTAGATATAGAGATTAAATAAAGAAAGATTAGGCAACTTGCTGAAAGTCACATATAACTAGCCACTTGCACAATGGAGGCTAGAATTTGGGTTTTCCAAATTCCAGGCTAATCTTTTCTATCATATTTATTTGCCCAATGAAGATTCACTGGCTGAAATGCATAAATGAGTTTGGAAAGTAACAACATGAGACTGTGTGTGTATGAGTGTCAGTGTGAGCATATATGTGTATATGTTTTACAGGTGAGCAAGTATCTTTTGTTGCTTACTCCCTTCTTCTTGCCCTCGGCCACCATCATCACTCTCTTCATATTCTCTTCCATTTTCCTCTTATCTTCCCCTTCAGTTGCTCCAATCTCTGCCTATATTCTTCTCTCTCCATAAATTTCCCCCTTTCTAATGCCCTCTTCACTCCTCCCCAAATTCTTACCTCCTTCATCTTTTTCCTTCTTATTTCTCCTTCCCTGACTCTGATAGCTCCGAAGTTTGAATGGGTCCCTAAAAAGTATAAAATGCTAGATTTTTAAGGGACATTAAAGATATATAATTTTGATTAATTTATGCTATAGCCAGTTTTGTAAGGACTATTTGATGGCCAATGAGCCTTTGAAAAGTCTTAAATTTTTTTTTTTCTGAAATGGTAATGTTACATTTTTTTTTTGAGTAAAACTATCCCAAACACTTGAAGACCAAATTTTTCTTGGGAATTCTATTTCTTTGCTCACAAAAAGGTATGCATGCCTATCTTTGTGTTATGGAAGCTGCATGAAATTAATCCTCTTAAAACTGTGAAGCAGGAGATAATTCTATAGTATGTATCTGTGTCCTATACTTGAGGGGCAGTGGCAGGTTTGGGAGGGCAAGAATTTGAACACAGATTAAATTAAGTAGACTGTTGTCAAGGTAGAGTCTAATAATGGCAGGAATCTGGAAAGGCAAGATAGCTGGATGGAGGGAAACTTAAGGCATGGCCCAAGGGCTTGGGACCTTTGCTGACCAATGGGCAGAGATTAAGGATGGTGCAGCTGTGAGGCAGGCTCTAGTGCTGAGGTCCAAGGTCAGCTATGAGTTAAGGCTTCTTTCTCTGCTGGCATACTGCAGCTCTTGCTGTCCCATTAACATGGATAATTCATGTCTTCCTCCATCCCTCATTGTAGAGCCTCCTAAAAGGCCAGGCTTATAAAAGCAGAATCTGAACATGAACAAAAATATCTGAGTCCTTGTTTATGGTGGATCGCTTATTGTCAATGGTGGATGGGTATACCTCCAAGAAAATCAATGCTCCAGGTCCTCATTTCTCTTTTAGTAATCTATCCATCCTGATCATCCAGATATTGATGTTCTCTTTTAGCAATCCATCTTCTGTGGTCCAGCACTTTCTGGGAACCAGGAGGAAGGACAGTGATAGGAAGCCCTTACTTCGCCCTCTATCTAGGTTCCCTCTTGGCAGGAGATTAAGGCTAGTGAGATATCAGAACATCTGAATTAGAGGACACTTTGTTGTGGGTAAATATCCTAGGCCTGCCTCATGTATCTCTTGGTCTAGACAGTCTGGACTGCAGGTTTTTCTGTGGTTTCCATCTATATAGTATAGAGATTAAGATTACAAGTTTTGGAGGCTGATTGCTCTGCCACTTTCTAACTGTGTCATCTGGGACACATTATTTCACATCTCTGTTTCTTAGTTTGTTCAACTTTAAAATTGGGATAATAATAGAAGTAAGTGCATGTTACTATTAGCTATTATATTTGCTGTGTTGATAGCTGTGGGTGTAGTTCTGTGTTCAGGTTGGCATAGGGAAGATAGTCTTTGTGGAGCATTGAATATACCTTGAGACTGTTGGGAAAATAATGTTTTCAGGTCTGTGTGGTAAATTAGGTAGATTAGATTAATGACCTAATCTGTGGTCGGTTAAGGCTGAGCACACATTTCCTCCTACTGCACTGTGCAGAAATACAGAGGCTGCAGAGTCCAAAATTACATTTCTCAGACATCTTTCTGCCTAGGGCCTAGATGCAAACTGGCCTTGCTGATTAGATTTTCTCATGTAAGGATTGGAAGGCAGAAATGAGAAAGAGGTAATCACCCTGCTGGCAAGCCCAGTGGTGGAGAGAGGGTTTTTTTCTGTAGCCTTGTTTGAGTCTGATCACTAGCTCCAGTGGGTATTGAATGGCACTTGCTTCCTCAGTCCCTAACTTTCCTGATTGGGCTGCTCCCAGTGGATGGTCAACTCTGCAGGGGTGTTCTGGGAGTGCTTCCTGGAGACTCAGCGCTGAACTCACTCCTCTCAATGTTGTTCACGCCGTTTGCCATATCACACTCTTTCTGCTGATTGGTTGTGGTTTGTGCTTTCTAAAACTGAACCTTACTTTTAGTCAAGAGAAGTGTAAAGGAAAGGGCAATCTTGTTTGATTTTCCAATGCTGGAAGAGCACAGATATTAATTATATGGTCTTATTTGATGTCCTACATGCAAGTACTTTCCTAGGATTCTTCATTTGTCAGCTTGGACTATGAGGACTTCCTTAGCCCTTGTAAGATAGGTTTACATATTTTCCTATATTTATTCATATTTTTCTCAAGTTGACTATGAGAGAGATCTATCAATCATGGTATTGATAAGACCTATAATTATGTGATAGAACTTGGGTGTCATGTAATAAGTCACCTTAACATGGAAGATTAAGGTCTAATTGTTCTGCTGAAACAATATATGCTGTCTAATGTTTTACAGTTGCCATATTCAGTGAACTGAATGAATTTATAGTGTGGTAATGGAGGAATTACTTATGTTGGGGCCATATTTTTGTTTTCATAATTTGATAAGATGTCACTTTAGATCTTGAGTGGTGGGAAAGAGACTGTACCAGAAGGGTTAAATGAATTGATGCCCATGGTTGAAAATCTGGCTGAGGATTAAAATACTAGATACAATTTGAAAAGCAACTCTTGCTTTGGGGTTCCTACATAATAGAATAAGGTGGGCATAGCTGTGCTGATTCCTTGCAGGGTTGAGTAAGATTATCCACATTGACTCTGAGGAGGGTTCTCTCTCCATAGCATATGTCAGTGGTAGCTTAGAGTAGTTCAAATGTACAAGCTAAACAATTAGCATATGTCTTTTTATTTTCAAAATCTAGGCTCAGTGGAAGTGCTTACATAGAATAAGACTCCCCCACCCAATGCTAAAAACTAACTACTGGTTCAAGAGGAGGGAGGGGTTTGAAGGTAGAGAAATGTAGTATGGTCTTCACAAATTGCGGTCCAAAGTCCTGTGGGTCTCCTTGTTGAAAGGGTAATGGGTATCTACAAGTGGGAGGATTAGGTGGTCGAGAATTTCAGTCCCACATACTGAGTTTGTGTGGGAGTTGCCAGCACCCAGCTTAACTGAGTCTGTTTCTGTTTTGTTTAGTTTGTTTGCTTTGTTTTTTAGATTCCTCATATAAGTGAAATCTTATGGTATTTATCTTTCTTTGTCTGATTTATTTCACTTAGCATGATACCCACTAGGTCCATCCATGCTGTTGTGAATAGCAAGATTTTATTCTTTATATGGCTGAGTAATATTCCATCTTCCTTATCCATTCATCTATCAGTGGCCATGTATGTTGCTTCCATATCTTGGATATTATAAATAATGCTGTGATAACTGCAAGGGTGCATATATCTTTTTGAATTAGTGTTTTCATTTTTGGGGGTAGATACCCAGAAATGGAATTGCTGGATTGTATGGTACTTCTATTTTGGAATTTTGAGGAATCTCCACAGGCTTTCCACGATGGTGCACAGAATTACATTCCCACCAATGGTGCATGAAGCTTCCCTTCTCTCTATATCCTCTCCAAGACTTATTTCTTTTTTATTTTAGCTGTTCTGGCAGTGTGAGGTAGCAGTATCTTATTGTAGTTTTAATTTGTATTTCCCTGATGATAAGTCATGTTGAGCATCATGTACCCGTTGGCTATCTTTGTGTCTTTTTTGGAAATTGTCTATTCAGGTCCTCTGCCCACTTTTTATTTAGGGTGTTTGTTTTTTTGATATTGAATTGTATGAGTTCTTTATATATATTGGATATTAACCCCTTATCAGATATATTATTTGCAACTATATTCTCCTATTCAGTATGAGGTTGCATTTTTGTTTTGTTGATGATTTACTTCACTCTGCAAAAGCTTTTTAGTTTTATGTAGTCCAATTTGTTTATTTTTGCTTTTGTTGCCTTTGTCTGAGGAGACATATCCAAAAAGTAACACTTAATGTCAGAGAGCTTATTGCTTATGTTTTCTTATAGGAGTTTTATGGTTTCAGGTCTTACATTTAGGTCTTTAATCCATTTTAAGTTTATTTTTGTGTTTACTGTAAGAAAGTGGTTGAGTTTCATTCTTTTCCGTGGTAGCCATTCAGTTTTCCAAGACTATTTATTGAAGAAATTTCTTTACATTGTATTTCTTGTCTCCTTTATCATAGATTAATTGACCATATTAATGTGGGTTTATTTCTAAGCTCTCTATTCTGTTCCACTGATCTATGTATATGTTTTTGTGCCAGTACCATACTGTTTTGATTACTATAGCTTTGTTGTATAGTTTGAAATCTGGGATTGTGATACCTCCAGCTTTATTCTTTCTCAAGATTGCTTTGGCTATTCAAGGTCTTTGTGGTTCCATAAAAATCTTAGGATTATTTATTGTAGTTCTATGAAAAATGTCACTGGTATTCTGATTGCTTTGAATCTGTAGATTCAATGGGTAGGATGGACATCTTCGTCTAGTTTTGTTATCAGGGAAATGCTGGCCTTGCAAAATGAGTTTGGAAGTATTCTTTCTTCTTCAATTTTCTGGGAATAATTTGAGAAGATTAGATATTAACTCTTTAAATGCTTTGTAGAATTCACCTGTGAAGCCATCTGGACCTTGACTTCTATTTTTTGGGAATTTTTAAAATTACTGATTCAATTTCATTACTGGTCATCAGTCTATTAAGATTTTCTATTTCTTCATGATTCAGACTTAGAAAATTGTATGTTTTTTAAGAAGTTATACATTTCTTCTAGGTTGTCCAATTTGGTGGCATGTACTTGTTCGTAGTATTATCTTATGATCCTTTGTATTTCTGTAGTATTGGTTGTAATTTTTCTTTCATATCTGATTTTATTTATTTGGGCTTTCTCTCTTTTTCTTGATGAGTTTAACTGAGGGTTTGTTAATTTTTTTTTTTTTTTTATCTTTTCCAACAACCAGCTCTTAGTTTCATTGATCTTTTCAAATTTTTGGTTTCTATTTTATTTATTTTCACTCTGATCTTTATACTTTCTTCCTTCTACTAACTTTGGTGTTTGTTTGTCCTTCTTTTCCAGTTCCTTTAGGTGTTAAGTTATATTGTTTGTTTGGGAATTTTCTTATTTCTTGAGGTAGGCCTATATCACTATAAACTTCCCTCTTAGAACTGTTCTTGCTGCATCCCAACGATTTTGGAACATTCTGTTTCCATTCTCATTTGTCTCAATATATTTTTAAATTTTTTCTTTGATTTCTTCATTGACCCATTGGTTATTTAGTTATGTGTTGTTGAGTTTTTTCCAGTTTTTATCTTATAATTGATTTTTAGTTTATGTTTTTTCCAGTTTTTCTCTCATAATTGATTTTTAGTTTCATATTGTGGTTGGAAAAAGTGCTTGATATGATTTCTATCTTTTCTAATTTATTGAGAGCTGTTTTGTGGCCTAACATATGATGTATCCTGGAGGATGTTTCATGCGTGCTCAAAAAGAATGTATTCTGTGGTTTTTAGATGGATGTTCTGTATATTTCTCTTAAGTCCATTAATCTAATGTGTTGTTTAAGGCCAATGTTTCCTTATTGATTTTCTCTCTGAATGATCTATCCATTGATGTAAGTTAGGTTTAAAAGTCCCCTAGTATTATTGTAATGCTCTCTATTTCTCCCTCTATTTTTGTTATTATTTGCTTTATATATTTAGGTGTTCCCATGTTGTGTGCATAAAAGTTAAAATTGTCTTTCTGTTCACTGATTTGTGCCTCTATTGCATCTATTCTGTTCTTGAACCCCTCTAGGGTATGATTCATTTCAATTATAACTTCTGTTTGCTACTTTCTTATATTTTCTATCTCTATGTTGAAGTTCTTGCTGCGTTCATCTATTCTTCAAAAATCAGTGAGCATCTTTATGAGCATTACTTTCAATTCTTTATCAGGCAGGTTGTTTATCTCATTTCATTAAGGTGTTTTTCTGGCGATTTGCCTTGTTCTTTGGTTTGGAACATATTCCTCTGTCTCCTCATTTTGCCTTTCTCTCTGTGTTTGTCTGTATGCATTAGGTGAAACAGCTACCTCCCTCAGTCATGAAGGAGTAGTCTTGTGTAGAAGCTGTTCTGTATGGCTCAGAAGTGCAATCTCCTTGGCCACCAGAGCCAGGCATTCTATGGGAGTCCTTCAGGTAGGCTCATGTGCCCACTGGGTTGTGATAGGGCTGCAGCTACTACACCAGGTAGATGGTGCTTGGGGCACTTATCTGTTCTGGTTGTGGCTTCAATGCTAGGCAGGGATGACATGGTGTAGAGTGCTCAACCAGCCCAGTTATGGTATGGGTTATGCAGAGCATGCCTTTTAGAACTAGCAGGCTAGAGGGAAGGCTCCAAAAGTGGCACTCATTTGCTCTGTCACCAGCAAGTTAGGATGAGATGCAAAAGTGGTGTCTACCAGGGCTTTTGTCCCTATTTATTTATTTTTTATTTAATTTTAGAGAGAGAGAGAGAGAGAGAGAGAGCATGAGATGGGGGAGGAGCAGAGGGAGAGGGAGAGGATCTCAAACAGACTCTGTGCTGAGCATGGAGCCTGATGCAAGGCTCAGTCTCACGACCCTAAGATCATAATCTGAGCAGAAACCAAGAGTCGGATGCTTAACCGACCAAGCCACCCAGGTGTCCCTGCTTTTATCCATATATAAAGTCCCTACAGAGTCCTGTCCTTTTGGCAGCCGCTTTAAAATGAATTAGTGGCTTTCCTTTGATTATGGTATAGGCGCTTTTCATGCCGTTTCTTTTGCACTGTATCTCAGGGTGACTGAGTTTGTGAGTGAGCCCTTTGAGGGTGGGGTCTTTATTCCCTCTGATTCTCTTGGTCTTAATCCTGTTGATTTTTAAAACCAGACATATTGGGGGCTTGTCTTTTCAGTGTTGGCCACCAAGGTGGCCACCAAGATTATTGGAGCATAATCTCTTCACTCCTCAAGGGAGAGTTCTGTATTTTGGGATCCTTCCCAATTGCAGGGTCACCACACCACATCTGAAGTAGAGTTCTGAGCAAGGCTTCTTGATGAGTCTCTTTTGTCTTTTGTTGTGGGAGCTGTTCACCTAGTTCTTAGGTCCTTTTCAGAGTAAAATTATTGTATGTAGTTATAAATTTGTTGTGATTGTGGGAGGAGGTGAGTTCAAGGTCTACTTTTGATGCCATCTTGAACCCTGTACTATCTCATTTGTATTTTTGATCTTCTCAAAAGACTACACTTCCATTTTCCTCTTTGAGTGGGAATCTAGACATCTGTTTCTAGATAGGCTTCTAGACATGCCTACACTTTCACCCCACTTTCTTTTCCATCCTTGTAGGTCTTGGCCCTGAAAAGTTCCTGTCATGATGTTTTAGTGGAATTTTGCAAGATAATGAAATTAGATGTGTGGAATCTTAGTTTCTTTCTTAAGGCAGTTTCCTGGTCCTGAAAGGAGATGGCTATATCTCCCACTCAGAAAGCCTCCCTTCTATCCTGAAGAATGTAGGGTTCATCTGGGAATTTGGCTGCCTATGGGTGAGTGAAGAATAAGATTTTTGTTCATAGCTGTATTGTTCTCTGAGACTCATTCTGCCTTCTGGGAACAAGACAAAGGCCGCTGTCCTGAATCTTGTCACTGTCCTCTCTCTCTCTTTCTCTTTTTTCTTCAGTATTCCACCCTTTATTCTGTGACCATGTGCAACCTCAGTTAGTCCTCTATCTCAGATAACCTGAGTTGAGTGCATGCCTCCCTGAGGTCCCCAGAGCTTATTTTCTGGAGGGCCTCAATGGGGCTAGAACTCCCAGAAATTTTCCTATGCCACTATCTTATTTCCCATTCTTTTATTGCCCCTCCAGATGATGGATTTTTGCTAGATATTTTTCAAAGACGAATAATGTACTGCATCATACCTTAAAATCTTTTTGCTTTCAAGCACTAGCTCTCTCTCTTACACCTACAGTTCAAGAAATAATAAAGGTGGAATATTCAGGTAGTATTTTTGACTGAGAGTTTCTTCTTTAGCATCTGTTTATGTAAATCCACCCGAGGGGAACATTTTTGTGTCTTTTTTCTCATTTGGGAGTTAAAGTAGCTAATTCTATTGGGGGTAAAGTAAGGTAGGAGTAGAGTTTTTGTATTCCTAAGAGAAGATGCTGCTTTGACAATTTGGTTCTGCAGGGTTTCAATGTACAGATATTCCAATCTTTCAGAAATCAACTGGATTTCATGGAATTTGAAGTCAATTGAAAGACAATCTGTTGGAATCATTTCATGAATTCAAAGCATTCAGAGAAAAAGTGTTTGTTCAGCTACGGTGATTGAGAAATTGAAGGAAGCTAGAGTAATATGTCATGCTTGGTTATGTGCTGCTCTGATGCCAGTTCAGAGTAAAAGCTGAACTTTGTTTTTGAAAGCCACCATGGAAAGTGGAAACATTGATTGTGGATTGCTGGGTGGTGGAGTATTATTTTCTTATTCAGAAATAGAAGTGTCCTTGCTTTAGTGGGCTGGGGAGATAGCATCAATCCTTACTATTGCAATAGAGCCCAGTTGCTTTCTTTTTTTAATTTTGAAAGAGTAAATATTTAAATAGGTAATACAGAAAAGTTATTGCCAGTTTTCCTCCATGGGCGATGGCTAGGAGTTAAAAGATAGAGTCGGGCAGAATTAGCATATGGAGAAAAAAATATTATAGAAATTATATGTAATCCTTTTAAAGCAAGGACATTGGAATTCTTGATTTGCAATTGGCCAAATTGAACAAACTTTTCTCTGAAAAGCCATTTTAAGAGAAAAAAATTATGAATTTTCTTAAGCCCTGTGATTAGAGTGTAATATGTATTTATGTTCCCCCCAGGCACCACACAGTAAAAATGGTTAAAACCTTTAGTCCTTTTAGTAGTTCATGGTTTTATTGCCAAAGTTATTTTGTAGATTTTATGCTTAAAGCAAGGTCAGTGTATTGCACTGTATAAATTATTCTAAGTAATTGCTCAGTTATTTTATAGCTTAGTCACAGGATTTTTTCATTATTAAATGTAGCCTTTCCTTTAAAGTTAGGATGAGAAGGGCAATATAAATCACAGGGCAGCTTGCCATTTGGGGTTTTAGCTTTACCTGTGATAAGGGTTTAATAACAATCTGGCGCAGATACCAGTTCCCTCTCAATTACCTTTCCACATGGGCATTAGTTCACACTGTTTATTAAAAACTCCCCTTGTAGTTTTTAAATGGAGTGTTTCAGATTAATGACCCCCATGGAGTTTAACTTCATTGCACTTCATTAAAGCTAGATTGTACAAAAGGTTACTTCAATTAAATCCAGAATGCGACCTTAAATCTGTATAGATTTTTTTCAGAAAATGTGATAAAATTGCTCTGCCAATCCTTTGAGATTAACAAGGCAACATCCCTTTCAGTAACTGAAGTGCAAAACTTGTGAGCTGTTCTGAATTTTCATATTGCTATACATTTGGATTTTACAAAATTAAAAGCCAATCCCTGGAAAGAGTCTGGAGTTATAAATGGATCAAGTTACTGGAGAATAGACCCACCACGTGGGACTAGAGTCTGTGAAACCTTTAGTTATGCTTGAATAGATGCTATAAGTCTGGTACTTTAGAAAGGAATATTTTTGTTTCCCATGGAATAAAAATATTTTTCTAAATAGTTTGGTTTGTGTCTTCCAGCCCAGAAAGTGATATAAAATTTTCTGAGGGGTGTTCTCCCTTGGCTACTTCAAACTGTAAAGCATACCTTGTGGCAGTTCCTAACCATTGTTTCTTCTGAAAATTCATGGTAATTAGAAGCATTAATTACCCATCCTACACCCTGAGAAGGTAGCCTCATTATCTTGAAGCAATGTGTGAATTGATACTCATTAACACCATAAGTCAATAGCTCAATTTTATCTTTTTTTTGGGTTTCAAATGACTCAGTGAAACCAGCCCAGATCCATTTTCTCCTCTTTTTGGATAGATGAGATATCAAAGTAGTACATTCTCCCAACCAGTAGTTGTATCTTGCTTATAATTTTAATAACTTTTATATTGTAAATAATTTTAAAAATGCTATTGATTTTTATTCTTAAAAGAAGTCAAGTTGAAAATTGCTATGTGATACTATTTGTCTTTGTATGTCAGAGCTGCAGCATTTCTTCCTATTTCTGAATTTGTATTTTTGTTGTTCTGCTTTTTAGTTGGTATCTTTTGCTCTTTGTCTAGATTTTGTGTACTTTCTATGACTGAAAGTGACACTTACAAAGGGTTGCAAAATAATCTAAGCATTTATTCAAATATCTCACATATATACCTGACAATATTCAGAGCACACTTGTGCACAAGGTTAGTACTAAGCACAGGGAGAAGAGGTAATATTATCTGGGGAAAATGACAAAAAAAACCCTTCCACAGGATACAGTTACATGTAAGTAACTTCTTTGGGTGAAGACACTGAAGCATTGAGTTTAAATATGATATTGTATGAAGGATGGCTGAGCCATTAAATGATTACCACCAGTTAACAACTTAGTTCATTAAATTAGCATGTTACCTATTTGGACCCTCAGGGAATAATCAGAGAATGAATATATTATATTTTGATTTAAAGAAATTGGCAAGTTGAGAACATGTGGTCTTGGAGAAAGAGAAGCCCCACCTTGGAGTCACAGTAGGATAAGGATTTCTGGGCAACCAGAAGAGAGAATGAGGACCTGGATACCAGGTATTTGAAGTGCTAAAGTAAGGGATAGGAATTTGAAGTGAGCTGAAAGCAAACTTTTCTTATTTTAGAATTTGGTTTTGGGCCATCCACACATACTGTAGGTTGGCTGTTCTCAAACTGTGGTTTGGAGAACCTTGGAAATTCTTGAGACCCTTTCAGTGGATCCAGGAAGTCAAAATTTTCACAATAATATCTAAGTTCATTTGCCTTTTTCTTGTTCTCTTCTGAGTGTACAGTGGAGTGGTACTATAACAGACTGAATAGAGAAGCAGATAGGAGGATCTAGATGTCTTCTACTAAGTAAGATATTAAAGAAATGTGAAAAATGTGAAAATAATGGGCTCCTCTCACTGCTCTCTTTTGTTTTGGAAGCTATTTTTCATAAAAGTATGTTGCTTATGTTAATATTAATTAATTTATTATTGTTATAAACTGAATTAATAAAAATTATTAGTTTTAATTTTTAATTTTGATTTTAATATGGTAAATACCAATAAGTATAAATTAAATAAACAAAAGTTCTTTGAGGTATTTAACTTCTGAGTATAATGGACTTTTTTTTTCAGAGAGAGAGGTGGGGGGAGGGGCAGATGGAGAGGGAAAGAGAATCTTAAGCAGACTCCATGTCCAGTGCAAAGCCTGATGCAGGGCTCTGTCTCACAACCCTGAGATCATGACCTGAGCTGAAATCAAGAGTTTGACTAAACTGACTGAGTCACCCAGGTGCCCCATGTGAAATGGGCTTCTGACCAAAATGTTTGTGAGATACTCTTCTAGGTGATGAAGACTACTCCATACTACAGTTTGTCATATGTTCAAGAATTTCCTGTATGGAATGCTGGTGCTTGGAATTTTGAAGTCCCGGGAATATTTTATGCATAGTTGAGGGAGAAAAAATTTGCTAATGGCTTTTTTTATCATTAGAGTAAATAAAAAGAAAGATGTTTGTGACTGCGGGAGTGGTAGGGAATAAGTAAGAAATAGAAGAATTAAAAAGAAGTTGAGAGTGTCAAACAGGCTTACTCCTCACTTTCTTTTGCTGTAGTTAGAATTTTTAGCCACTGAATTAGAATATTTAGCCACTGAAAGATTTTAGAGTGAAATATCAATTTGTATCAGACTTAATTAAAATTGAAAAAGAATATTTGGAACTATAATGTCTCAAATGAGTATGGATGAGCAGTTGCAAGTTGTGACCTGTCAGTTGAGAACTGGAAATAATTGGGATTCCTTGCATTGGTGTGAGGCATGGAGGTGGGTGTTGTGCAGTGATATGCAGTGACCGAAGCAAACAGCAAATGGAGCAAAACCAGTTCATACAATGGATGATTAGAATTCAGCAGTACTATTGAGAAAATTTTGCCATATGATTAAGCTGCCCAATTCAACTCTGACTAGAAGATGATTGGCTTTACCTTCCGGTAGGAATCAATTGGAAAATCCCACTGAAGGACTCTGATTGCCTTGGTTGGGATCATATGCCCAATCCTTGACCAATGAGCAGAAAGCAGAGATGGAGTATCACTACATCAACTTCTACTGGACATACAGGATTGAGAGGCAGGAGAAACAGTTCTCCACATGAAGTGATGCCTTATTCCCAGAAGAAAGGAGAAGAACAGGGTAGAAAACAAACAAACAACCTTAATCAAGTCCTAAATAACTTTGCAGTTGGATTCTTACAATAACTTTTTCACTAGTCTTTCTCCTTTAGTTATTTCCATCATTGTCAGATCAATAATCCCCTAAACCCATTAAATCATAACAACTTTGAAGTTTATGTGCTGTACATTAGATCTCCAGGATTTATCTATCTACTGGTTGCCAGTTTGTACCCTTCAACAAATGTCTCCCCAGTTCCCTCACCTCCATTCACCACCATTCTATTCTCTGTTTTTATGAGTTCAGCTTTGTTAGACTCCACACATAAGCATTACAATATTTTTGGAGAGTGATCTTAATTTTCTTGTTTCCAAGTTGTTAGAAGAACATTTTATTATCTTCCTGGCAACGATTACTATTTGATCTTCCTAAGAATCCTGTAGGCAGACAGGGCAAATGAATCATCTCTAACAGATAATGAAATTGAGGGTTAACGCATTAGAAAATTTGTCCAAATTCATGCAGAGTGATCAGATAAACCAGCATTCAAATTAAGATATTCTTAATACAGGCTTGCCTGTTGGAAGGCCATTTCTTTTTCTTTTCTTTTTTTTTTAGTTTTATTTTATTATGTTATGTTAATCACCATACAGTAGGAAGGCCATTTCTTTATATCAACTAGAACATACAGCAAAGTGCTGGGTTCATTACAGGTGCTGAATGTGTATTTATTTAAAAATGAATGAAAATCCCTCTATGAAAACAAAGTGAAACAAATTATTAGTACCACAAGGCAACATTTACTGTGAAAGACTAGGATACAGGCTTTTTGTTCCTTGCTGATAACTCTGTCAAGCTACTAAACTAATTTCAGTTTTATGATTTGGAAAATAAGCATCATAATTCTTCTTGATATGAATTAGTCAGGGTGTGACTGGACCATGAAGATTCAAGAGAGTTTATTGGAATGGTCATGAGTCATAGTCAGAAGGATGAGAGTTTAGGAAAATAAAAAGCAGGAAGTTTAGGATCACAGCAAGGCTTTCAAGGTCACAGAGTTATAATGGAGTTGAGAACCTTGGACAGATCCTTGATCTACAACTGTAATTGTGAGAAAACCTTCTTCCAGATTACCATTTTTTAAAAAAAATTTATTTTATTATGTTATGTTAATCACCATACCTTACATCATTAGTTTTTGATATAGTGTTCCATGATTCATTGTTTGCATATAACACCCAGTGCTCCATTCAATATGTGCCCTCTTTAATACCCATCACCAGGCTAACCCATCCCCCTCCCCCCTCCCCTCTAGAACCCTCAGTTTGTTTCTCAGAGTCCATAGTCTCTCATGGTTCGTCTCCTCCTCCGATTCCCCACCCCCTTCATTTTTCTCTTCCTCTATCTTCTTCTTCTTTTTTTTTTAACATATAATGTATTATTTGTTTCAGAGGTACCGGTCTATGATTCAACAGTCCTACACAATTCACGGTGCTCATCATAGCCCACACCCTCCCCAGTGTCCATCACCTAGGCACCCCATCCCTCCCACACCCCACCACTCCATCAACCCTCAGTTTGTTTCCTGAGATTAAGAATTCCTCATATCAGTGAGGTCATATGATACATGTCTTTCTCTGATTGACTTATTTTGCTTAGCGTAATACCCACTAGTTCCATCCATGTTGTTGCAAATGGCAAGATTTCGGGGTTTTTTTTTGATGGCTGCATAATATTCCATTGTATATATATACCACATCTTCTTTATCCATTCATCTGTCGATGGACATCTCGGCTCTTTCCATAGTTTGGCTATTGTGGACATTGCTGCTATAAACATTGGGGTGCACATACCTTTTTGGATCACTACATTTGTATCTTTGGGGTAAATACCCAGTAGCGCAATTGCTGGGTCATAGGTTAGCTCTATTTTCAACTTTTTGAGGAACCTCCATACTGATTTCCAGAGTGGCTGCCATTCCCACCAACAGTGTAGGAGGGTTCCCCTTTCTCCACATCCCTGCCAACATCTGTCGTTTCCTGACTTGTTAATTTTAGCCATTCTGACTGGTGTGAGGTGATACCTCATTGAGGTTTTGATTTGTATTTCCCTGATGCCGAACGATGTAGAGCACTTTTTCATGTGTCTGTTGGCCATTTGGATGTCTTCTTTGGAAAAATGTCTGTTCATGTCTTCTGCCCATTTCTTGATTGGATTATTGGTTCTTTGGGTGTTGACTTTGATAAGTTCTTTAAAGATTTTGGTACTAGCCCTTTATCTGATACGTCATTTGCAAATATCTTCTCCCATTCTGTCAGTTGTCTTTTGGTTTTGTTGACTGTTTCCTTTGCTGTGCAAAAGTTTTTATCTTGATGAAATCCCAGTAGTTCATTTTTGCCCTTGCTTCCCTTGCCTTTGGTGATGTTTCTAGGAAGAAGTTGCTACGGCTGAGGTCGAAGAGGTTGCTGCCTGTATTCTCCTCGAGGATTTTGATGGTCTCCTGTCTCATATTTAGGTCTTTCAACCATTTTGAGTCTATTTTTGTGTGTGGTGTAAGGAAATGGTCCAGTTTCATTCTTCTGCATGTGGCTGTCTAATTTTCCCAACACCATTATTGAAGAGACTGTCTTTTTAACATTGGACATTCTTTCCTGCTTTGTTGAAGATTAGTTGACCATAGAGTTGAGGGTCCATTTCTGGGCTCTCAATTCTATTCCATTGATCTATGTGTCAGTTTTTGTGCCAGTACCATACTGTCTTGATGATGACAGCTTTGTAATAGAGCTGGAAGTCCGGAATTGTGATGCCGCCAGCTTTGCTTTTCTTTTTCAACATTCCTCTGGCTATTCGGGGTCTTTTCTGGTTCCATACAAATTTTAGGATGATTTGTTCCATTTCTTTGAAAAAAGTTGATGGTATTTTGATAGGGATTGCATTAAATGTGTAGATTGCTCTAGGTAGCACTGATATCTTCACAATATTTGTTCTTCCAATCCATGAGCATGGAACATTTTTCCATTTCTTTGTGTCTTCATCAATTTCTTTCATGAGTATTCTATAGTTTTCTGAGTACAGATCCTTTGCCTCTCTGGTTAGATTTATTCCCAGGTCAGATTACCATTTTTTATTTACATTTAGGCTTTCCTGGGTGCCCTATCATGCAGTTGAATTCTCTGGCTTTGGTATTAATTTCTGAGTTTGGAGAAGAGCGTATCAATGAGGTACATTTGCAGATATCAGAAATCAACTCTTGCTAATTTCAGTATAAATTTACTAGAAGTAATAACAAAAGAATCAATTACAAGTCTTGAGAACCATATTCAAAATATGCAGGAACCCAGTGAAACTAGGCAGCTTGAATAGCTGCTTCCTTGAGGCTGCTGTGCTATTAACAGTACTGTTACAATGGCTTTACAGAATCTCTACCATCCTCCAAGCTTTGCATCACTTTCTCAAGATCCCAGACCTGGGCAGAAGCTCTGATTGGTCAAGCCTTGGTTATGTGCCTCTGCTCTAGCTTCCCAGGAGCAAAGAGATCAGATATCTGCTCTCTCTTTGACTTCTGTAATGGGGAATGTTCCATATAGAAAATGTGGGCACTGTTGTTTGTTTTTTTTTTAATTTTATGTATTATGATTAATCTTGTCTCTGAACTTCAAGATTCCCACTCTTTGAAGACCTGGGTGGGCTCTTGAATCAGCCTTGGCCTTTGTCTTTCTATTTTTTTCCACCTACCTACCAGGTTATTAAAGTTGTAGCTAAGGTTCATTGAGTTTGGCAAAAGTCCAATAGTCACAACTCGGTTTTGGTTTTAGTGCTCTGCTTACGTTCCAGGTCTCTGGTTTGACTTAGGTTTATAATTCTTAATATTTCTTACTTTCTTGCCAGCCCATCAATGTACTTCAAAAATATTTAAAGATATTGTATCTACTATTTTACCAGTGTGCATATCTAGTATTTCTATAACCATACGTGGGGGAAATAGGAGTTACAACTAGTTCTTTGTAATTGCTGTGTTAAAAAGAATAAAAGTATGCATATGGGAGATAGTGAAAGAAATGATTCCTGGAGGTGAAAGAAGGAGGAGGGAATATATTTAAATAAACATGCTCAGGTGATGAATCAACAGGGCCAAAGTGCTATTAATCAATTCTCAGTAGACAGAGCCAAATATAAACATCATGACATACTTTATTTGGATTATTTATTATGAGTCTGGTATTTCTTCAATTTAAGCACTTCCTTATAGAATAATATCCCAACCACACACAGACTGGTGAGATGAAAGAGCCAGAGGGCCAAAATATAATAACCATATCAAACCAATAGTATGCATTAGACTTTGGTGCCATTTATGGGATCAGCATCTGTCTGAATTCTCAGCATATCTATTTGGGCTCTGCAGCCCAAGAGAACTCCCACAGGTAGATCTTCATGTTGAGAGCCATGTTGAAGTCAAAATGGGAGTCCTGAAGTTAACTTTTTTTAAGACAACTAGAAGATCAATGGGAAGAAATTGTTTCTATTCTGTAAGTGGTAGGATTAAATGTGGTCACTTCTCCCTAAGTTAAAAAAAAAAAGTCTAGTTAATGGAGTGTATTAATGAAGAAAAACATAATTCAGCATGTTGTCAGATTGTTCTGAATCTGCCATAATGGCGTCAGAGGAACCCTTGACTCAACTCCCATCTCTATAATTCTGTTGGATATGTCAGTGTAGGCATGCTCTCTTGTGTAAGCCTGAACTGCCACACAAACTCCCCATGCCTCTGTTTCCCATATACTGTATTTTGTAAACTTGTTGTGAGACTCAAAATATTCATAAAACTTTTATGTATAATACCTAATTGATGATAATTGATACAATAATTGATGCTAGTTGATACAATACATTGATTCTAATATAGGATTGATTTTTCATAGTTCTGCCACTTAAATTATATGATCAACTTGAGCAGTATGCAACATATAGTAGAAATTGCACTGTTGAAACTGCCAAAGGTCAAATAAATACCTTTCCCCCTGTAATATGTGCAATCATGTTTCATTTAACCAGCAATATGGGAACATATAAATGACTTTTTCAGGTAATTGAGAGTTACCCCTTAAAGAACTTTAACTTTCTAAAACTTTAACTTATTTGAATGGAAAACATTAAGAATTGCATTGCCCACCCCTTGAATTTAGAGATAAAAGCACAGAAAAGTGTAAAGATTAATCAAATCCACATTTCCATCACACAGATTTTCCTTCTTTATAAATAGAGGATATTGAATACAATTTAATATTTATAAAATGCCCTCATATTAGCATAAACACTATTATTACACCATTCTGTGTGATGAGATATACTCAGTAGTTTGTGGAGTATGTGGATGGTTCAAACTTTTATTTACATGCTTGTAGAAAATATGGAAAGCAGAGAAGAAAATAAAGATGACTAGAAAGAACCTCACTAAGCAGACATAATCATTATTTCTTAATAAAGTTAATATGTTACTGTCTGTATGCTTTTCTAGTACTTTCTTAACTTTTTAATATATCGTGAACATTTTCTCATAGCCTTTGATTGTCTTAATTGACTTACATTCTAATGGTCGTATGGTGGTACCTTCATTTTCTTAATCAATCTCCCATTGGTAGACATTTATATTTTCCCAATATTTAGCTATTGTAAGCAATGCTGCAGTGAATATCTTTGTACATGAATCCCAATGGACATCTTAATCAACTAACATATTCAGCAAGAGCTCATGGAGCACTGACAACATGTTAGGCAATATTCTAAGTGTTTGGAATACAAAACAGAATAATCCTTGCCCTCATAGAATTTATATTCTAGTAGACAGAGACTGACAATTAAAGCTATAGTCCATAGTAACTACTTTCAGATGATAGTGACATGTTTTGTGAAGCAGTGGTTCACAAACTTTGTTCTCAGGACTCCTTTACATACCTTAAAATTATTGAGGACCCCTAAGAGCTTTTGCTTTTATGCATTATATCTATTTATACTCACTATATTAGGAATTAACCTGAGAAATTTAAAAAAGATTTATTAACTCATTTAAAAATTATAAACCCAGTACACTTTAAGTAAATAATAATTTTTATAAAAATAACTATATTTTCCAAAAACCAAAAAAAATAGAAAAATGAAGTTGTTTTACATTTTTGTAATATTTTTTAATGTCTGATTAACAGATGGCAGCTGGATCTCATATCTTTCTATATGCAGTTTGTTGTGATAAATGGTTTTGGTTGTATAAGAGAAAACTCAGCCTCATATAGATATATAATTAGAAAAAGGAGGAGTATTTTAATAATCTTTTCACATATTTATGGGCATTCTTCTTTGATAATTCACCAAAACTTGACTAGTGGAAGCCTCTTAAAAGTTAGTTGCAGTGTGGAATCTGAAGCTATATTGATAAACTTTTATACTGTTATATTAAAACCCACTGTTATATCTTGAACTTTGAATGGATTTGTTATACATGCATGATTTTGTAATGTTATACATTGGTAATTTTGAAAATATTGGTTTATGACTTATGCAGATCTTCCAAATATTGTCCCACTTTAAAATATAATACTCCAAAGTCATGTTCATTCCTATTATCACCAATCTCATTAGAAAAGTCTTGAGGTATTGGGAAACTTTCATGCTGGAAGTGTATTGTTGGCAATGAACACTCTCCTTGAAGTGACAGACCCACTTTATTTAATTTTTGTGAATATGTGTGTGAAATGCCCAAGTCTGAACAACCATAGTTTATCTGCCATTCTTTCAACTAAAAATGTTTCCTTAGAAAACACTGGCTAGCTAAGTTCACAACTCAATCACACAAGTGATTTTCTTTAAGGTGACTATCTTAATTAAATGTGCAACAGAAGTGCTTTATGTATGTTTCTCAGTTCATCACATAGGATATTAAAATAGCCTGTACTTAAGGATTGAATTTGATAAAATTGATAATGTATGTTGCATCTTTAAGGTAATTCCTAAGTCTACTGAACATATTTTCCTATTATCAGTGCTTGAAGGTGAAAAATACAGTAAGTATTAGCAGAGTTTGTTGCCTCTGCCTTGATCTGTGCTAAGTTACCCAGCAGTTTACCTGCCATTGCTATTGTAACATCAGTGTAAATGTCACTGGAAAAAGCAAGTATGTCTTAGTACTATTATGAAATAATACTTGCTTAACCCTGAAAGGGTCTTGGGGACATCCATGGGTTGGTGGACCCCACATTGAACACTACAGTCTTGGAGAGCAGCCATAGGGTACCTCTTCCTTCCAAGAAAGGTGGTTTTATGCTTTTTGTTTTTTTAAGATCAAGAGAAGCAGTTATTCAAGAATTTGATTTAACTTTTGTAACTCTAACACTAAAAAGAATTTTTGATAATTATCCTCTGTTGGAGTTTAAAAAACAAAATATGCAATAATGAATATTTAAAAGAATAAGTGTAGCAATAAACATAATTTATTGAATGCTTACTATGCTCCAGGTGCTGTTGTCAAACTCTACATACACTTTTTTTAGCACACAAGACAACCTTTGTAATAGGTAAGTACTATTTTTGCTTCCATCTTAACAATAAGGAATTTAGGTAATAATGGGGTTAAATAATTTACTCAAGTTTCTCTTAGCTAGTAAGTGACAAAACCAAGCATCCAACTCAGTTCCTTTTAACTCAAACACCAGCTCTATTCATCACTGTCTAAAGCTACTAATGAAATATTTTCTAACCTAATTACCTAAATGAAAATTTGGTATTCTTCCAGGTATACATATTAGTTTATCATGGACTTCTCTAACTATAATCATTCAAGTGTTAGGTCTTCCAGGAAGTCTTATTGTCTACTTGACCTAATTTAAATTTCCCATTTTAGGGTTTTCATAGTTTCATTTATTGCATGTATCACTGTTTCCCATTATTACTGTTATTCTTACCCCTGCCATAGTCTCACTTATTATAAGCTCCTTTAGATCAAGTGTAACATCTCATTCATCTTTTAGAGTGTATATGGAAATTAACCGCTGCAGCAGTAGTCTCCTATCCACTAACACTCTGTGAGCTTCAACTCAGCTGCATGGTAGATTGCACATTGCCACAATCCCTTTGCACTTCCTGTCATCAGAAAGTAGAGCATATTTGGCTCCTTCCTGGATCTGGTCTGACCTTGTATTTGCTTTGGACAACAGAATGCAACAGGAGTGATTTGTGCAAATTCCAGGCCTGGGCCTCCAGAGGCTTTGCGTGCTTCTGTTTTCTCTAGGAAACCTGACCAGCCCCCATGTGAATGAACCCTATCTAGCCTGCTGGTGGATGAGAGGCCCTGTGGAACAGAGATGAGTCATCCGTCATCCCAGTTAAGCCATCCTAAACCAGTCAGCCCCTGGTTATCCATGCACCTGACTGCAGTTGTATGAGTGATCAGCCAAGGTCAGCTATGTCTGGCCAGGATTGTAGAGCTACCCTGATGAAGGTAGCTCAAATTACCGACTCACAAACTATAAGCTAAATAAAGGTTTTCATGTAAGTCTGGGTTCTTCAGAGAAATAGAACCAATAGGATGTGTATATTTATATATATGTGTGTGTGTGTGTGTGTGTATTTGTATATGTATATGTGTATATATATATGTATGTATATATGTGTGTATGTGTATGTAATAAATGTATATATAAATAGGGGGGATTTATTTTAAGGAATTGGCTCATGTGACTATGGAGCTGGCAAGTTTGAAATCTGCAGAATAGGCTGGCAGGCTAGAGACCCAGGAAAGAGCTGATGTTTCAGCTTGAGTCCAAAGGTAGTCTAGAGGCAGAATTCCCTTTTCTTTAGACCTCAGTCTTTTTTTAGCCTTCGGTTGATTGGATGATGCCCACCACCTTAATGGAGGGTAATCTGCTTTACTCAGTGTCTACAGATTTTCATGTTAATGTTAATCTCATCTAAAAAATACCTTCAAAGTGACAGACTGGTGTTTGACCTAATATCTGGGTCCATTGATTAGCCATGTTGGCACACAAAAGGGACAATCACAATCACCAGGTTTAGAATGTTTTTTTACGGAAAAAAACTATCTGATCTACTTTGTATCCATCATCTCTGCTGATCTCTGAACTCTGCACACTCAGCAGTCTTCAGAATTATTCAGCAAAGAGTTGCAAAGTTTACTAATTTCAAAAGAGAAAATAATTTTATTCTTCACGAAATTTTAAACTTTGAAATATATATTAATAGAGCAAATAGTTATAAATGTTGGCAATAGTTTTCTATAAACAAACTTCCTCTCTTCATGACTGTAGTTGAATAAGACATACGTCCAAGAACAAATCAAAGCAAATATGTAATTGTCTTTCCTGAAAGAAGGTTTTGGTTGTTGTGTAGAAAATTCTTTTATTCCTTATCTAATAAATGTTAATTAACCTCCTTACCTATTCCATGCCAGACCTTGTGCTAGACATTCCCTTTCAGCATTAATCTCTGCTCTCCTGGTACAGAAGTAAACCAGAGCATCTTGTTCCCATAGGAGTTCATTCTTTTCTTAAAACAATTTGCTGTTTTTTATGTTCTGTCTCTATTCTGTGTGTTTAAGTACTTTCACTAGAATAATATGCATTGGCTGTTCTCATGGAAGAAATTGCTCTTTTTTCCCCTCACTCCAAAAACAGTGTAGTATTGAACTGGTCCAGCATAGTGCTTCTTGCCAGTTCTTTGTTTCTTCATTTTGTTCACAGATCTCTTGAGGCAAGAATTACAAGCAGTGCATTGTTTGTGTTTCTGCCTTTTGGCAGCAAAAAAGAGTTTAAAAACACTCCAGTAAGGGTATTTCCCGTGCCCTGAAATAAAAGAACTAGATGAAAGTGCTACTCACTTGAGATCTGCAAAACTTTCCAACTACAGCTAAATCTTGGCTTTTGACTCTTCTTCAGTTCTGAAACAAGGGAATCTGCCTGCTTCCTTGAAAATTTCTCATTTGACTGTAAACATTCTAAATGCATTCTACTATCTTTGAGGACAAAATTTATGTTAGAAAGTAGATATAATTCTAATAAGAACCATGTACAGGAGCCTTAATGTGTGGTTACACTGGCTGAACACTTTGCAAACATTATCTAATTTAACCCTTATGACAATCATGTAAAAGTTTGGTATTAAATTAAGGAAAATGAAGCAAAGATATTTATTTAATAAAGTAATTTGTCTAAGGATACTCAGCTAGTAAGTGGCAGACTGGGCATGAACACCAAAGCCCATGGTCCTGATCACTACATTAGACAGTGTGACAAGATTAATAAACCAAAGCATTGTTTGCAGTGTGGTGGTGCAGTTCCAGCTCATTGGAAGTGTTTAAGAGTATAGGTCTTAGACCAAGGCTGCCTCAGATCAATTCTTTGCTGCCTTACTAATTAGCTATTATTTAATTGCTCTATGTCTCAGTTTTTTTCTCTTTAAAATGAGGATAATGATATGCGTTTTCCTTGGGTTGTTACAGGGATTAAATGATTTAACACATGTAAAGTGCTAATATCGCTTGGCACATACTAAATGCTCTCTAAGTGCTACCTATTCTTGTAAAAATGCATGAATCTTTTTCATCAGGATATCAATTTTTGGGTTTCCTGAGCAGCTACATCAATAATCTTACATTTAGTTGCAAGTGACTTTTAGATTAAAGTTGTTTCTATGTGATCCCGAAGGACAAAAAAAGCCAATTTGGAAACAAGTCAAACTAATTGCCAATTCAATGAAAATATCAGACTTATTATTTGATGTTCTGAGACACAAAAGCAGCAACACTTTTTTTTTCCTTAAAGATTTATCTATTTATTTGAGAGAGAGAGAGAGAACACAAGCAGGAGGGGCAGAGGGAGAGGGAGAGAGAGAGAGAATTCCAAGCAGACTCCATGCTGAGTGCAGAGCCCTCTACAGGGCTTGATCTAAGGACCCTGAGATCAGGACACTGAGATCATGACCCCAGCTGAAACCGAGTCCCATGATCAACCGACGGTGCCACTCATGTGCCCTGCAGCAGTACTTTTTATAACACAGCTTTTTCAAAGTCTTTCTGTTGGTTGCATAATTATGACAAAGGCAAACTTCAATTTATTAAGAAGAAAAAGGAAGGAAAACCGATGGGGAAGTCAGGAATTTTTCAGTGTGGTTCCATACCATACCCTCTCTGAGTAATGCAGAGAGTCTTGGAGCAAAATGTGGAGTGGTCACAATGATAGGAGTTAACCATGTGTTTTTTCCCCAGGGGTGCCCAAGAGTCCCTGTGCATCTTAGACAAATCAACTATCCTATAATTCAGTTTTTCCTGTTGTAATTGGTGAATTAAAGTTTTTTACTTAACCACTGCCTGAGGAGGTCTCAGAGCACTTGTGTACGGGGCATCTTCTAAGTGGTTTTGATATATAGAATGGAAACATGGGGCTGGCTGGAGCTTTATCTTTTTTTTTTTTTTAGAATGTTCCACATAATAGTAATTTTGTATTATTAAATGTGTATATTTTCAAAAGATAGTTACAGTTTCAATAACAACTTTTCTTTATACTCTAGAAAATTGGAAAATACAGAAAAGCATTAAGAATAAAATAGAAATCATTGTAACCCCACCATATTATATACATTGGTGCATTCGTCTCCAGTAAAAGGTTGCTTTATTTGTTTATTTATGCATTTATTTAATTTTTAAAGGTTGTTGTTTTAAAGTGTTCATGTGGCTGGGTGATTTCTGAAGATACAGGATAAAATAAAAATTTGGTTATTCATGTCAGCCCCTAGAATGGAGTTATGTGGTACTTGAATCTATTTATTTTATCCTAAATTAAAAAAAATATATTTTGAGCTGAAATAAAGGTGGAATTGGTTAATCTGAAAGAATACCTCTGAGACTTGTAAGTCAAAATCAGGCTGTATTGGCCGTTCTGACATGGAAGGTGCTGGAATACCTGACTTCTCAGGAAACCACGTCAGAGCTGGAGCCGGAGCCAGACGCAGAGGCAGAACCAGCGCCGGAGTGGGATTACATGGAGCAGGAAAAACTACAATTTTGTATAGATTACAGGTTGGAGAAGTCGTTGCTACTATTCCTACCATCGGATTTAAAGCTGACATGGTAACATACAAGAGCCTTAGATTCCAAGTCTGGGATTTGGGAGGACAGACAAGTATCAGACCATACTGGGGATGTTATTATTCAAATACAGATGCAATCATTTCTGAGTAGGTAGTTGCGATGGAGACCGGACTGGCATTTCCAAATGAGAGTTAGTTGCCATATTGGAGGAAGAAGAGCTGAGAAAAGCCATTTTAGTGGTGTTTGCAAGTAAACAGGACACGGAACAGGCCATGACTCTCTCAGATTTGGCAAGTTTACTTGGGTTACTTGTATGGAAGGACCGAAAATGACAACTATTCAAAACTTCAGCAACCAGAGGCGTTGGCCTTGATGAGGCAATGGAAGCGTTAGTTGGAACATTAAAGAGCAATCATTCAATCACTTCTGCACTTCTGAAATGAAGACTATATCACATTTCCCTTTGGAAATGTGTTAAGTGTGCTTCATGCTACTAAATGTTAAAAGAGTGTGATTGTTGACATATACTGAACTGACTGCAATATATGTAATAAATATAAAGAGTATTTGGTTGCAAGGGTAACTCACCATGATTGAACCAACTGAATGTCTGTTCAATGTAATGTAAAATCCTTCCTTGCTTTCTTGTGTTATGTATTCTATTTGTATGGAATTCTTATTCAAATAGAGTCCCATTCAAGAATGTACTCTTATTGAGGAAAAAAACCCTCCTATTTTTGAATTAGTAGTTGCCACTTGTTTGTATAAACACTAATAAATATCTTTTTTTTTTTGCATGACAAAGTCTTTACTTTCAAATGATTATCAGTACACCAAGTAAGAACATGTATACAAGTTCTTGAATTCTATCATCTAATAATTTTGATTAAGAGAAACTAAGAGCAGCCCGAACAATATATACTAGTATTCGCTGTTCCAACCTTAGCCGAAAGGACGACTTAAGGCCGGCTGCTGCTTCACACAAGTTACAGTAACTATTTACTACTTTTTCATAGAGAAAGCCCCTGACCTTCAAGAAAGCTTTAGGGAAAAAAAAAATTTAATCCCTGTCTTTCTTTAAACAGAATTTTTTTTTTTTACTACATCTAAGAAAGAAAAAGTACTGATACATATGTTGCTTGAGCTAAAAGGCCTAGGAAAACAGACAACGTATACACATTAAATTTCTAAGAAATATGAGGTAAAAGGAGAAAATCTTTGGATAAGCTCTACGTTTGTACAAAGAAGCTAGATTTGCTATTCTCCAAGAAGTGAAGGGGCCTACTACATAATATACAGAAATAACTTAATGCCTTTTCACAAGGATGTAACTACTCAAGATTTGCTGGAGCTTCGTATTCCATGAAGGCATCTAACATGCCAATCTGCACGCAGAGCTGCTCCTTTCTCCCCTATCCATTTATGCAGTAGTTTTCATGGATTTCTGGCTGGATGTCACAGACAAAGGCCAGCAGGTTATCCAGGACTTCACCCCTGTTCTGCTGGAAGTAGGCCTGG
Organism: Phoca vitulina; assembly: GCF_004348235.1. Classification (NCBI taxonomy): domain Eukaryota; kingdom Metazoa; phylum Chordata; class Mammalia; order Carnivora; family Phocidae; genus Phoca; species Phoca vitulina. Next base: position 20,927,127 of record NW_022589718.1, read on the forward strand.
AGGATGGTCATCTTCTCCTGGGTCTCCTTCTCCACTTCGGTGCTGCAGCTGCCATGGGATCCCAGAGCTGCAGCTTCCTTGGCCTTGAACTCCTTCTCTCTTTGCAGGCGGTATTGTTCAATTTCAGCCTGAGCTTCTTCTTTGGCCTGCTTCAGCCTCCAGTTCTTTGGCTTGCAGGCCTCTGACACCTTCTCAGTGGCCCGCTTCTCGGCCCGCAGCAGCTGCTGGATACCCTGCGACTGGCTGGCCATGGCGGCCAACACTAATAAATATCTTAACTCAGAAAAACATAAGGCTGTATTATCAAACAGTTTAAATAATAATAATGTGAAGATGAGTTGTAATCATGCATAAAAAAATCATGATTGTGTTACTTTTGGTCAGGCAGTTTCCTGCTTGGGGTGGCCCTTCTAGAGTTGGTGATCTTTGAGGACTGACAGCCCTGTGATAAAATAAAGACATGAAGCTTGAAGATGGGTCTAGGAGTTCAGGTGCTCCTGGGGCACCATCTCCCAGCCTTGGGGGAATGTCTAACCCACCTTGTGGTATAACCCAACCTTATAAAAGATAAGATGTGTGTCTCTCATGAATGGATGGCAATGTCAGAATTGGATGCCGAGTGGCAATAGCAGTGAAGCCACACTTATCATCTAAAGCCACACCTGCCCTCGTGCTTGACTAATTCTCAATAACCTCTTCTCTTGAGCAAACATAATTTTAATATAATATAATATATTTATATATATTATATAATTTATAATATAAATTTAATATAAACATAATTGTGCTTAAGGTTAGATTTGTGAAAAATAATTCACTTCATGTCTTTTTCCCATAGGCTAAAACTCTTCTGGGAGTCTATAGTGGAACTTAACACTAAGATTTCAAACACGGCAAGAAGGTATCAAACTTCCTCCTTCGGGGCAGTCTGTGATGAAGTTGATTATGCCAGCTGGTAGTTATAACTTCTGCTTGCTTTCCCAGAGCAAACCAAACCCTTTATTTACCACAATCATAACAGACCAGCCTATCCATTATGTTTCTAAGATGTCTTAAGAGTTCAGGGCCACTGTGCTCTTCACAGCACACTTCATGTCTGTAATTTGTGATGTCTGAGATACTCTCATAGGCAAATAAATTACAGTGTCAAGTTAATGGCTTGTACCTGAGCTCCGAGAGTGAACTGGAAGGTCAGTGCAACAGGTGTGGGCTATCATTGCATTCAATAGGTTATGCTTCCGTACACAGGGCCTCAACATTGGAACATAAATTTCTGAGTACTGGACATGATAAAGGACAACTTATAACTTTTTGTTTGTTGAAGGTGAGAAATAGACCATGAACACATTTTCTCTACAAGTGCCTCTAATTCTTCCAATCATTCTGACACATAGAAGGAAGGAAGAGAGGATGCTAGAGACAATCAGCAAAGGAGGGCATGGTCTTCTGTCCTGGTTGACTTCTCTGTGTGTCTTTAGCCTACTTTTCTATATACTGGATGAACTGCAGACAGAGTCCCAGGAACTATCTGGTAGCAAGTTCAAAGGAAAGAGTATTAACTCTGTGAGGCATGCATGATAATACCTGGTTTAACACCCAGCTGACAAAGAGGCAGGTTCTGACTCAGGAGCAATTGATGATGGGGCTGAAGAACTGAGTCTACTGACCTCCAGACCACTGGGCGTTCCAGTATGTTGTCCCATCTTTCTGGGATTTAAGCAGGAATGGATTTATTTTCCAATTCAGTTATTGTGTTCTTTGGCTCTGTGACTTATTTTTGGCACTTTCTTATATTTTCTGTCTGTTGGAGTTCTCACTGTGTTCATTCTCCTGAGTTCAGTGAACATTTTTATGACCATTACTTTTGAACTTTTTTTCCTAATCAGGTAAAGTATTTATCTCTATTAGTTAAGATTTTTCCCTGAGGTTTTATATTATTCTTTCATTTGGAATATATCCCTCTGTTTTTTTCATTTTTCTTGACTGTCTGTATTGGTTTCTATGCATTAGATTAAACAGCCACCTCTCAGTTTTAAAGCAGTGGCCTTGTATAGGAGATGAACCTCATCAATTCACCCCGACCCAGCTCTAGGTTGTCTCTCAAACATTTGTGATTGTCTAAGCGGCCTATTATATCTTTAATATACCTGCGACCCTGTAGTGGAAGGTGTGCCAAGTTTGTGTCCCGAAGGGAAGGATGACATTCAGCACCTAGATTCAGAATGTTTGGAATCCAGACCCTCAGGTAGCAGCTTTTAAAGTATGAAAATATATATTGTCCTGTGGGACCACAAGTGTCAACCCTGCTGGCCACCAGGGCCAGGTGATCTGGAGGTCCACTGGATAGCAGTGGCAAAAACTGGGGCTCCAGAGGAGTGTATAAACGCCTATCTCAGAGATACGAGCAAGCTATAGGGAAGCAGAGAGAGAGCACAAAGATGGTGTCCACTAGCCTCCATTCCCTAGAGTATCTCTGTAGCCCCCTATAAGTGTGCCAGACCTGAAACGTGCCCCTAAGGCTGAAGCTTTTGGACAAGCACATAGGCCTCTTTCACAGAGAGACTGGGGGTGTGTTCAGTCTGCTGTCCGTGCAGTGCCCTGGGGGTGGAGCCTGCCCAGAACTCTCTCTGGTTGTTACAGTCCCATGGGACCCAGGAACACACGTCCACCCTCGTCCGCTGGCATTGAGAGCCAGATGGTCAAGGGGCATCCCCTAGGCAGCAGCCACAAAAACCAGGCACTAGACATAACATCTGGGGCATCACATGCGTGCAAAACCTTCCCTCTGGCAGATACCGGTGCTCTGGAGCTTGGCCAGGGGAGAGTGCAAAGATAGTGCCCACCCTCCGAGTATTCTGGAAAGGTTAATTAGGGTAATTAAAAAGGGCTAATCAAGCCCCACTGGCCCCCTAACCCAAGTGATTAAGGGGGTGTCCCTCGGCAGCAAATACCAGGGGACCAAACGCAGGTAAAAGTTCCCTTCTGGGAGAAACTTTTGCTCTAGAGTGCGGCAGAAGGAGAAGACGAAGATGGATGGCTCTCACTGAACGCAGTAAGGCAAAGGGACAGCATGTAGATGGGGCCACCCATGAAAAAGAAAAAGGAGAAAAGAAAAAAAAAGAAGTAGATGACACCTGTTAGCTGGAACCAGGCTGAGGAGGAGGTACAGAGAGCACCTGAAAGAAAAAGAAGAAAAAAAGATGGTGCCTGCCAGCTAGCAGCCTCTAGATGTGTGCTCAATTAGATGCCTGCCCCTCAGGTGGATGCTTTAAAATTAGCAAATGAGCCTTATTCACATTCAGTCTTCTGGGTGCCTCTCAGCTGCGTCAACGCCTGGTCCTGGGGCAGGTGAATCCTAGGGCGTCAGTTTTTTCAGAGCCGATTTCTCAGATGGTGGACATGAGCCCTATTGGTTTGCAAAGCTACGTGTTTTGGGCCCTCACCTCTCAGGTGCAGGTTTTAAAAGCTGGGGTGTCTGAGGCGGAGTTTAAACCCTCCGCTTTTCAGGGAGAGGCTCCGGGTTTTGAGTTCCCCTACTGACTGTAGGTTGCCACAGTGGTGTGGTTTATGAAGAAGTTGTGTCCTAGACTCTCCTCCCTGCTTCTATGTGGACCTTGTGTTGTTTGCTGGGTGCTTAGAAGTTGCTCAGACACTTCATAGTTTTTTTCAAAGGAAGTTTTTCGATATGTGGCTGTAGATGTGGTGTATCTCTTGGGAGGGTGAGTTCTGGATCTTCCTACTGTTGCCATCTGGAACCAGAATCTGCAGGGTTATAAGAGTGGATTGAAAACAAGCGTAAGTTGTTATTTTATATTCCTCTGCACAGTCTTTTCACATACCTTGAACCGCAAAAGAAATCCACCATTTTGAATTTTTCTCACAGGGTAATCGAAGGAACTAGATAAATTTGAAAGTCCAAAGGTTATGATTTATATAGGTATCTTATTGAGAGAATTCTTTCATACTGAGTTAAAAAAATCTAGGAAGTTATAGGGTCTGTCTCTAATCTTTTGAGATTGATTTTATAGGAGATAATTATATCTGGACATTTTTTGAATCAATTTTAGAGGGAGAAGCTTAGAGGCGGGGAGGGGAAGTTTGGATCCTATTTTGTTTGCTTTTAATTACTAGTGTCATAACATACAAGCTTGTATTCATGGACATTCACATGTATATGTTTGTGGAAAACAGATTTTTGTATTTCCTTGAAAATTTAGTCTATAGAGCAAATAAAAACAATACTGGTTTTCTGAAGGGCTTCATAAATCAATTCTTTTACTTTGCTATTAAAGAGGTCTGTGACCCACAGACTTCTTAATTTGCCTCATTAAAACACAGAAACATATACTTTATTTCTCAGTATGTCAAAGAAGCATGTCCACAATATAATCTTTTAAATTTTTAATTAAGTTTATTTTAATTCTAGTAGAGTTAACATAGTGTACAATAGAGTGATTCAACAATTCCATACATTGCTCAGTGCTCATGGTGATAAGTATACTCTTTAATCCCCATCACCTATTTCACCCATCCTACCACTCCCCTCTGCTCTGGTACACAAAATAACCTTTAGAGCAAAGCCAGCTTCCTGAGCTCTGCTGCTCTGGCAAATCACTTCTGGATAGAGAGGAAACCGGTGACAGGATATCTCTCCTTCAATTCATGCAATGAACTGATTCATTAGTGGGGAGGGGTGGCGGCAGCAATAATGGCTCAGGTGTCAACAAGAGGAGAGAAGAAAAAGAAAAACAGTTACTAATCTCCTGAGCAGTTTGCTTTGCAGGAAAAATTAACAGCTTTGTAAGTTTTACGGTCCTGTCTGCACACTCAGGATCCTGCTGTTCTCGGTGTTCACCTAGATTTGCACGCTCATGGTTCAATTGAGCTATGTGATTCTCTCATTCACAGCAAACATGCAAAAGATTCCCACCCTTCTGGTGAAATAGTTTTGGTATTTAGATTCATAAGGTATATAGACAATAATTTTTGAAAAGGCTGCCTATTTAACGTGTTGATTGGGGAACTGAAAGGCAGAACTATCTACAAAGGACTCAAATGCCAAATTATGGAAGGTGCTGAGTGTCAGCTCAGCAGTCTTCTGGTAAGTCCTTTTCATTCATTTCTCTGTGCACGTGGCGTATTTGTTTTTCATTTGTTAAGAATTTGGTGCAAAACTTGGAGAGCAATTATTAGGACCAGTGACAGCCCACATATGTGGAGTTTTGAGGGCTTTGCAGATTTTATAGGTTTGGTACAGTTCCATAGCAAACTATAAAATTATTATTGTGGCCCAGAGGGTTGTAAAAGTTAAAACACAAATATCTGAATTAGGGGGCCTAGTGAAGCATGCAAGCAGCCGTTAAGCCATCATGTACATCACCATCACTTAGTAGTCTAATGGTTCATTTGGGTAAATATTTTTATCAGCTCTTTGCCATAATTCCTTGAAATAGACTGATAATTTTATTTTCACAGTTGGTGATTGTATATGGACCAAGGGTATGAAATAGGATGAGATCTCTACTTTTAAGATAAAGAAGTTGGCATATTCTATTAGTTCTACCTCATTAGTTATATTACTTATTCTTTTTTGGGGGGCCTGTCCTTATTTTGTTTTATTTTTGAATTTGGGATCTGTTATACGTTGATAGCAGTGGCTTAAACACATTGATTTCTGCTATATATTTGTATGTCTTTGTTCTATATACTTTGAGGCTCTTTTAGTTGGCATATTAAAATTCATGAATGTCATTTTTATGATTAGTTTATTGATTTAACATAATACCATGCTCATTCAATTTAAAATGCTTTAAATTTTATATTGCCTGAAGTAATATTGCCAAACCTTCTTCCCTTTTGTGTAAGTTAGGTTAGTTAAAAGGTACCCAGCCATTGGTTGCTTTCTCTTTCAGCTTTCTTTGTGTTTTTAGTAGGATATATCTCACTGTGTCATGTTGTTGGATTTCATTTTAACTCAACTTGAGATACTGCAGACATGATAGAGGAATTTAGGTCTTTAATGACCATTGCCAATTTATTTTAAGCTGTTTAAACTCATGATCCTCTATTGTCTGTCTTCTGTCATAGCTTTATGGCTAGAGACCTGGGAACAGTGCTAAGAGATTTAGGAATGAAGCCAGGATATCTCTGAGCTCCACTTAAAGCCTTAATGGTGATTAGAAAGAGGCCTGGTCCATCCTCGTTTTGTCTGCAAGATTTTCACCCACACTTCATGTTCTTGAATGTTCACATTCTTGTACTTTCATACTTCACACCTTCATATCTCACATATTCTCCTATTTAACATTTTCTGGTTCCCTAGCATTTAAAACTTAGAGTTTAGGGATGAATGATGCTTCCTGCATAACCTGCTGAGCCATGTTAAATGACTGCAGGAGATCAAACCCCTCAAAATCCCAGATTTCGAGAGAAGTTGAGAGCGATTTTGGAGCTGCTGCCTCCATGAATATCATGCGTTTGGGTTTGCGTCCTGACAGTAGAGGGGTAGATGAACTAATGTGCCTAGAAAAAGACGGGCATTTATTTATTTTCTTCCTCATTCATATAACCAGTAAGCAGTGCTTTATCATTATCATCTATTCTGTGGATTTAAATGCTTTGTTTCTGTGTAATAAATCAAACTATACATTTTAGGTTACACATTGTAAAAAAATATTCAAAAGTCTACTGCTGAGAATAATTATACTGATAATAGTAGTTACCATTTACTGAGTTTCTTGAATGTGCCGACTGTAACCATTTACCTAGGATACATTATCACTAGCTCTTAGAATCTGGGATAGGTATTATTTCTAGTTGATAAATGAAGAAACTGAGGTTCACATAACTAATGTGAACCTAGCGTCAGAGCACATATTTGACCTAGTGTTTGGCTCTGAAGCCTTCAATCCTTGTTCAAGGAAGGTCCCATCTGGGTCACTCTCTGTCATGCACAAGGTTAGGGTATGGTATGGGTTAGGGTATCTGCTGTGTTGGGGAAGGCAGACTCTTCCAAAGCCATAGAGGAGAAAAGACAAGTGTCTCCTACCTTCCCATTTTTCCCATAGAGAAAATACTAGGGCCAAAGTGCTTTGTTGACAAGTACCATGTTTGCTTTTTACTGGGTGCACTTTGCCCTTCTAATAAGATGAGCCTGAAAGCAAACTTACAAGTGGGTAATAATCAGACTCTCTGAGCACCAAGCAGTCTGGATGTGGGTGTCAGCGGTTTATGAGAGTTGCTTGGGAACATTAACTGCACCTGGGGATTGTAAGGCCTGTGGGATGATACTGTAAAGAAAGGAGATGAAGTCACAAGTCCTATGGGAAGCTGAGCTTGTATATAGCCCCTCCTTCCAGGGAGAAGGCAGAGAGGAAAGTAATCTTAGCAAGCTGTTGTCCAGGCAAGTCAGAGTGAGCACCTGGGACCACTTTGGGGCAATTTGCTTGGTGTTCCACACTCTTTCTATAATACCACACTGTTTTCATGTTGTTTGGCAAGTTTTATTTTTTTAATATCTTAGCAGGAGAATGTGCATTTTGTGGAAGAAATGATAAACCAGTAGAAAGCCCTCCATTTGTAATAAAATCCTTACAAGGTTTGAGTTAATAGCCCCCAAGGAAGGGCTGTTTAGAACAGAACTAGTCAAAGTGCTAAATAATATACTGTCCACCATAATCTACTGCCCTCGAGGGAGAGAACCAAATGACTCAGTATGGGTTTTCCATCTTCAATTTCAATAACCTGATGTCAGGATTAAACTGCAGAGCGTGCAGACGGCCTCAGTATGCTCCCTGCATTCGAGGTTCCTTTCCCATGGTCACTTTTGCCATCCCCAAGGAGCTTAAAGTGCATAGACAAAGAAGTCTTCCTAGTAGTATTGCAAAGTGAGGGTAGGATAGTGGTGCTCCATGAAAATGAAACTGAATTTGGATCACAGAGAGACTGCAAAGAGTACCACAGACTGAGTTTTAGTTGTTTCTTTTAATTGGGATCTTATATATACTTAGGTCATTTGTACTAATATGGGGAAAAAGAATAAGTTTTTTTTTTTTTTTTTTTTTTTTAGCAGCTCAATTTTCTAGGTGTTTTCAAGATATGCTATAGAATGTGTGCCTTCTTGACCCTCCCCTCTTTTATGCAAGCAGTTCAGTTTTAGGTGCACTAGAGCATTCAAAACTAGTCGGGCTGGAAACAGCATCTCTGGTGATTTCTCAACAGGGAAAAACTTGAACCTAGCTAAGGGGGGAATTTCTGTGGGTCAAAAAGCTATGTTCTGGGGTAAACTTGGGGGAAGAAATATATTATCTTATAGGTACAGAATACAAAAGCAAACTGATCTTTGTTCTAAGTGAACAATTACTTTCATTGTTTTTTGCAGTAAGTCCAATGCTGATATGAATAGTTGGAGCAGAGAGAAAGGGAAGGATGGTTAATCCACCACACTTTCCAGCAAGCGGCCCTAGCCAGCTTTTCTCTGACAAGTTTAAGTATTTACACTTTAAAAATTCTTTTTATCTGCTGTTTTAAGAAAATACTTGAATATGTATTTTGCAACATCCAATAGATTACCAGATCCTGGAATTGGAAAGGGGGATATTCAGAAACACATATACTTCACCAGGGCTCCAGTATTCTGGGAAGAAGGGCATTTGAATGATCTTCATCCAAAACAGGAAACACTTGTGACTCTTCCTCAATGGTATAGTGAAAGTCCTTTGTCCTTTCTTAGGGAACTAGAAAATAAAAATCGGGGTTACTTTTCATGTAAAACGAAAGATTTTCCAGCTTACTCGATTTTTTTTTCCCCTGGTCTGTGAGACTCCCTCTGATATATATTCTGATACATATTTAAAGACCAACACCCTTATGCACAAACAATGAATCATGGAACACTATATCTAAAACTAATGATGTAATGTATGGGGATTAACATAACAATAAAAAAATTAAAAAAAAAAGAATTACTAAAAGTGAAAAAAAAAAAAAAAGACCAACACCTTTCTATTAGCTTTTATAAATGGCTAATGACTGAATGAGGGCTCCAGCTGCCCTAGGGTAGCCTACTGAACAAATTTCAAAATTAGTCTTCTGGTCTCATCTTCTTTAGTAAAACCAGATGCTTTGAAGAAGTGCAATTACAGTTTAATCCATTATTGCTCTCTCTAATGATGTTTTACATTGATTATTGTTCAGAGCAGTTTTATATTTTATAGTCACAGGACCATTGTGAATATAGAATACAAAGAGTTTGCACGTACTCCTCACCATGTCTCTTATCACTGACCTCATATTACGTTATTATGGCATGTCTATTGTAGTAAATGAACCAATATAGATATGCTATTATAACTAAAGTTCATATTTTATTTGGATTTACTTCATTTTCACTGAATGTGCCTTTTTCTGTTCCAGGATCTTCTCCAGGAATCCCCATTATATTTAATTGTCCAGTCTCCTTAGGCTCCTCTTGGCTGTGAGTGTTTTTCAGGCTTTCTTTGCTATGGATAACTTGTAAGTTTTGAGGAGCACTAATCAGGAGTACTGTAGGATGCCCCTCTCCTGGACTTTTGTTGTTGTTGTTGTTGTTTCTCTCCAGATTAGACTGAGTTTATGGATTTTTGGAGAAGAACCTCAGAGGTTAAGTGCCATTGTCATCATATCACATGAAGAGTACATGTTATCAACATGACTTATCACTATTGATGTTGATCTTGTGGGTAAGGTAGTATTTATCAGGTTAACTTAAGTCTTTTTCCTTCCTTTCCATAGCATACTGAAGGAAGTCACTTTGCACAGCCCACACTCTGAGGAGAAAGGAGTTATGCTCTATCTCCTTGAGGGTAGAGTATCCAATATAAATTATTTGGAATTCTTCTGCTTGAGAGATTTATCTCATCCCCAATTTAATTTATTTATTCAATCATTTATTTATATCAGCAGGGACTTACAGATATTTATTTTATACTTTGGGTTATAGTCCCAAGTTATTCTATTTATTTTGCTCAAATTGTTCTAGCTTTGGCGAGCTTTGGAATTTTTGTGTCCCTTTGACATACTCTTATCATTTTTTGGGAACATTTCCTTAATCTTTGGTATTATAAGATGCTCTTGGATCATCTTGTCTACATTTTGCCCTAGCCCTAAAATCTACCACTTCTCCAAGGAGCCCTGGTTCCTTTTATTGGAGAATGGTATTAGAGACCAACATCTGAGTGCTAGTTATACTTATTGCTGGTGGGGCATCATTGCTTCTAGGCCCTTTCAGCTGACAGAGCAGGGGAATGTATGTGTGTACACAAATCCATGTATATACACGTCTCTAAATATTTCTACATGTAGTCATTTATATCTGTATTAAGCTAAATGTCATACATACTGATGTGTCCAACTCTAATCCATTACTACATGAGCATTATAATCTTTTCCCCTTGCTTATCTTTAAGTTCCCTATCCAACAGTGAGCAACCTGGTTCCCACTGTCCATGATTGATTTACCTAATTATTGTTTCAATATACTTGCGTAATAAACTTAGAATTTTTAACCTATGCCCCTGTGGGAAACAATTTTATTGACTAGAGTACAGTACTTATGTGCAGTTTATTTTGTCTTTATTCATGGACTCCAGTCATTTCCACAAATACTTAAGTCAGCAGCATTACTCCCATCCTTTTCAGTAAGATTGTTCCACATATTTTTTTTTAACATATAATGTATTATTTGTTTCAGAGGTACAGGTCTGTGATTCATAAGTCTTACACAATTCACAGCGCTCACCATAGCATATACCCTCCCTAATGTCTATCACCCAGCCACCCCATCCCTCCCACCCCCACCACTCCAGCAACCCTCAGTTTGTTTCCTGAGATTAAGAATTTCTCGTATCAGTGAGATCATCTGATACATGTCTTTCTCTGGTTGACTTACTTCGCTTATCATAATACCCTCTAGTTCCATCCACATTGTTGCAAATGGCTGCATAATATTCCGTTGTGTGTATATATATACCATATCTTTATCCATTCATCTGTTGATGGACATCTCGGCTCTTTCCATAGTTTGGCTATTGTGGACATTGCTGCTATAAACATTGGGGTGCACATACCCCTTCGTATCACTATGTTTGTATCTTTGGGGTAAATACCCAGTAGTGCAATTGCTGGGTTGTATGGTAGCTCTATTTTCAACTTTTTGAGGAACCTCCATACTGTATTCCAGAGTGGCTGCACCAGCTTGCATTCCCACCAACAGTGTAGGAGGGTTCCCCTTTCTCCGCATCCTCGCCAACATCTGTCGTTTCCTGACTTGTTAATTTTAGCCATTCTGACTGGTGTGAGGTGATATCTCACTGAAGTTTTGACATGGATTTCCCTGATGCTGAGCGATGTTGAGCACTTTTTCATGTGTCTGTTGGCCATTTGGATGTCTTCTTTGGAAAAATGTCTGTTCATGTCTTCTGCCCATTTCTTGATTGGATTATTGGTTCTTTGGGTGTTGACTTTGATAAGTTCTTTATAGATTTTAGGTACTAGCCCTTTATCTGATATGTCATTTGCAAATATCTTCTCCCATTCTGTCAGTTGTCTTTCGGTTTTGTTGACTGTTTCCTTTGCTGTGCAAAAGCTTTTTATCTTGATGAAGTCCCAATAGTTCATTTTTGCCCTTGCTTCCCTTGCCTTTGGCGATGTTTCTAGGAAGAAGTTGATGCAGCTGAGGTCGAAGAGGTTGCTGCCTGTGTTCTCGAGGATTTTGATGGTCTCCTGTCTCACATTGAGGTCTTTCAACCATTTGGAGTCTATTTTTGTGTGTGGTGTAAGGAAATGGTCCAGTTTCATTCTTCTGCATGTGGCTGTCCAATTTTCCCAACATCATTTGTTGAAGACACTGTCTTTTTTCCACTGGACATTCTTTCCTGCTTTGTTGAAGATTAGTTGACCATAGAGTTGAGGGTCCATTTCTGGGCTCTCAATTCTGTCCCATTGATCTATGTGTCTGTTTTTGTGCCGGTACCATACTGTCTTGATGATGACAGCTTTGTAATAGAGCTGGAAGTCCAGAATTGTGATGCCACCAGCTTTGCTTTTCTTTTTCAACGTTCCTCTGTCTATTCGGGGTCTTTTCTGGTTCCACACAAATTTTAGCATTATTTATTCCATTTCTTTGAAATAAGTGGATGGTATTTTGATAAGGATTGCATTAAATGTGTAGATTGCTCTAGGTAGCATTGACATCTTCACAATATTTGTTCTTCCAATCCATGAGCATGGAACGTTTTTCCATTTCTTTGTGTCTTCCTCAATTTCTTTCATGAGTATTTTATAGTTTTCTGAGTACAGATCCTTTGCCTCTTTGGTTAGATTTTTTCCTAGGTATCTCATGGTTTTGGGTGCAATTGTAAATGGGATCGACTCCTTAATTTCTCTTTCTTCTGTCTTGGTGTACAGAAATGCAACTGATTTCTGTGCATTGATTTTTATATCCTGCCACTTTACTGAATTCCTGTATGAGTTCTAGCAGTTTTGGGGTGGTGTCTTTTGGGTTTTCCACATAAAGTATCATATCATCTACAAAGAGTGAGAGTTTGATTTCTTCTTTGCCAATTTGGATGCCTTTTATTTCTTTTTGTTGTCTGATTGCTGTGGCTAGTACTATATTGAATAGCAGGGGTGATAGTGGACATTCCTGCTGTGTTCCTGACCTTAGGGGGAAATCTTTCAGTTTTTCCCCATTGAGAATGATATTTGCTGTGGGTTTTTCATAGATGGCTTTTATGATATTGAGGTATGTACCCTCGATCCCTACACTCTGAAGAGTTTTAATTAAGAAAGGATGCTGTACTTTGTCAAATGCTTTTTCTGCATCTATTGAGAGGATCATATGGTTCTTGTTCTTTCTTTTATTAATGTATTGTATCACATTGATTGATTTGCGGATGTTGAACCAAACTTGCAGCCCAGGAATACGTCCCACTTGGTCGTGGTGAATAATCCTTTTAATGTGCTGTTGGAGCCTATTGGCTAGTATTTTGGTGGAGTTTTTGCATCCATGTTCATCAGGGATATTGGTCTGTAATTCTCCTTTTGATGGGGTCTTTGTCTGGTTTTGGGATCAAGGTAATGGTGGCCTCATAAAATGAGTTTGGAAGTTTTCCTTCCATTTCTATTTCTTGGAACAGTTTCAGAAGAATAGGTATTAATTCTTCTTTAAATGTTTGGTAGAATTCCCCTGGAAGCCATCTGGCCCTGGGCTCTCGTTGGGAGATTTTTGATGACTGCTTCAATTTCCTTAGTGGTTATAGGTCTGTTCAGGTTTTCTATTTCTTCCTGGTTCAGTTTTGGTAGTTGATACATCGCTAGGAATGCATCCATTTCTTCCACATTATCTAATTTGCTGGCATATTGATGCTCATAATATGTTCTTATAATTGTTTATATTTCTTTGGTGTTGGTTGTGATATCTCCTCTTTCATTCATGATTGTATTTATTTGGGTCATTTCTCTATTCTTTTTGATAAGTCTGGCCAGGGGTTTATCAATCTTGTTGATTCTTTCAAAGAACCAGCTCCTAGTTTCGTTGATCTGTTCTACTGTTCTTTTGGTTTCTATTACATTGATTTCTGCTCTGATCTTTATTATTTCTCTTCTCCTGCTGGGTTTAGGCTTTATTTGCTGTTCTTTCTCCAGCTCCTTTAGGTGTAGGGTTAGGTTGTGTACTTGAGACCTTCCTTGTTTCTTGAGAAAGGCTTGTATTGCTATATACTTTCTCTTAGGACCACCTTTGCTACATCCAAAGATTTTGAACCGTTGTGTTTTCATTTTCATTTGTTTCCATGAATTTTTTAAATTCTTCTTTAATTTCCTGGTTGACCCATTCATTCTTCAGTAGGATGCTCTTTAGCCTCCATGTATTTGAGTTCTTTCCGAATTTATTCTTGTGATTGAGTTCTAGTTTCAAAGCATTGTTGTCTGAAAATATGCAGGGAATGATCCCAATCTTTTGGTACCAGTTGAGACCTGATTTGTGATCTATTCTGGAGAATGTTCCATGGGCACGAGAGAAGAATGTGTATTCTGTTGCTTTGGGATGTAATGTTCTGAATATATCTGTGAAGTCCATGTGGTCCAGTGTGTCATTTAAAGTCTTTATTTCCTTGTTGATCTTTTGCTTAGATGATCTGTCCATTTCAGTGTATGTGGGGGTGTTAAAGTCCCCTACTATTATTGTATTGTTGTTGATGTGTTTCTTTGATTTTGTTACTAACTGGCTTATATAATTGGCTGCTCCCATGTTAGGGGCATAGATATTTAAAATTGTTAGATTTTCTTGTTAGACAGACCCTTTAAGTATGATGTAGTGTCCTTCCTCATCTCTTATTGTAGTCTTTGGTTTAAATTCTAATTTGTCTGATATAAGGATTGCCACCCCAGCTTTCTTTTGGTGTCCATTAGCATGGTAAATGGTTTTCCAGCCCCTCACTTTCAATCTGGGGGTGTCTTTGGGTCTAAAATGAGTCTCTTGCAGACAGCATATCGATGGGTCTTGTTTTTTTATCCAATCTGATAGCCTATGTCTTTTGATTGGGGCATTTAGCTCATTTACATTCAGGGTAACTATCTAAAGATATGAATTTAGTGCCATTGTATTGCCTGTAAGGTAACTGTTACTGTATATTGTCTGTGTTCCTTTCTGGTCTATGTTGCTTTTAGGCTCTCTCTTTGCTTAGAGGACCCCTTTTAATATTTCTTGTAGGGCTAGTTTCATGTTTGCAAATTCTTTTAGTTTTTGTTTGTCCTGGAAGCTTTTTCTCTCTCCTTCTATTTTCAGTGACAGCCTAGCCTAGTATTCTTGGCTGCATATATTTCTCATTTAGTGCTCTAAATATATTGTGCCAGTCCTTTCTGGCCTGCCAGGTCTGTGGATAGGTCTGTTGCCAATCTAATATTTCTAACATTGTAGGTTACAGATCTCTTATCCCAAGCTGCTTTCAGGATTTTCTCTTTGTCTCTGAGACTTGTAAGTTTTACTATTAGATGTTGGGGTGTTGACCTATTTTTATTGATTTTGAGGGATTTTCTGTGTGCCTCTTGGATTTTGATGCCTGTTTCCTTCCCCAAATTAGGGAAGTTCTCTGCTATAATTTGCTCCAGTATACCTTCTGCCCCTCTCTTTCTCTTCTGGGATCCCAATTATTCTAATGTTGTTTTGCTTTATGGTATCACCTATCTCTTGAATTCTGTCCTCATGATCCAGTAGTTGTTTATCTCTCTTTTTCTCAGCTTCTTTATTCTCCATCATTTGGTCTTCTATATCACTGATTCCCTCTTCTGCCTCATTTATCCTAGCAGTTAGAGCCTCCATTTTTGATTGCACCTCATTAATAGCCTTTTTGATTTCAATTTGCTTAGATTTTAGTTCTTTTATTTCTCCAAAAAGGGTTTCTCTAGTATCTTCCCTGCTTTTTTCAAGCCCAGCTAGTATCTTTATAACTGTCATTCTGAACTCTAGTTCTGACATCTTACTAGTGTCCATATTGATTAGGTCCCTGGCAGTCGGTACTGCCTCTTGTTCTTTTTTTGAGGTGAGTTTTTCCATCTTGTCATTTTGTCCAGAGGAGAATATATGAATGAGAGAAAAATGCTAACAGGGTAACAATGACCCCAGAAAAATATACACTAAACAAATCAGAAGAGACCTGAAACTGCGGAAAAAGAAAGGGAAAGAAAGAAAAAAGAAAAAAAAAAGAAAAGAAAAAGAAAAAGAAAATGATCAAATATGATCAGGCTGGTGAATAGATCAGTGCCACACACTAGATTTTGGGTGTATTTTGGTCTGTTAGAAGAAACTGTCTCCC
Source organism: Phoca vitulina (assembly GCF_004348235.1). Lineage (NCBI taxonomy): Eukaryota > Metazoa > Chordata > Mammalia > Carnivora > Phocidae > Phoca > Phoca vitulina. Next base: position 20,942,978 of record NW_022589718.1, read on the forward strand.
AAAATTTTAAAGAAAGAAAAACTTATATATGTACAAAAATAAGGGTAAACACGATGAAGGGATAGAATATGGTTGTAAAGACGAAAATCATAAAAGATTTTATAAAAGTAATTGATAAGATAAGTTGGTTGAAAAAAGAAAGAAGAGAAATTAAAAAAAAAAAAGGGAGAGAATGTGATCTGGCAGGAGACTAGAACAAAGCCATACACTAGAGATTTAGGGTATATTTTGGTGTGTTAGAAGAACCTGTATCCCAAAATTTTAAAGAGAGAACAACTTATACATATACCAAAAAAAGTGTTAACTACAATGAAGGGATAGAATATGACTCTAAAAATGAAATATAAAAAAGATTTTTAAAAAAAAGGGATTGATAAGATGTTGGTTGAAAAGGGAAAAAGAAAAATTCCAAAAAAAAAAAGAAAAAGAAAAAAAAGAAAATTAAAAAAATTAACTTTGAAAGACTAAAGAATCAGGGGGAAAAAAGCCATGATTCTATGTGCCGTATTCCCCTAGTGCTGGAGTTCTGCCATTCTCATTGATCGGTAAACTTGGTCTTGGCTGGCTGTTCTTGCTGATCTTCTGGGGGAGGGGCCTGTTGCCCTGGTTTCCAAATGTCTTTGCCGGAGGCGGAATTGCCCCGCCCTTGCCGGTCTGGGCTAAGTAATCTGCTTGGGTTTGCTCTCAGGAGCTTTTGTTCCCTGCAAGCTTTCCGTCCAGCTTTGGAGGATGAAAGTGAAATGGTGGCCTCTCAATCTCTGCCCTGGAGGAGCCAAGAACTCAGGGCCCTGCTCCTCAGTGAGCCCCCAGAGAAAAGCAGTCAGTCACTCCCGTCTCCCCGGTCTCCGGCCGCACTCTGTGCCCACCCGGCCTGTGAACGAGCATTTCTATCTCTGGCACCCGACCTCGTGTGGAGTCTCCAAACCCAGGAGATCCCTGCGGTGCGCTCCCGCGCCGCTCCTCCCGGGGGGAGGAAGGGGAGTCTCCCCGGATCTGCCACTTGTTGGGTCCCTGCTGGAAGAGCAGTGGCCCGACTGTGCCGTGGATCATGGTTTATGGCAACCCCAAGCTGAGAGCCCATGCCTCAGCTCTGTCTCTGCAGCTGGCTTCCCTGCTCCGATACCTGGGAGCTCTGCCGTACTCAGGCACCCCCAGTCTTTCTGTGACCCCGAGGGTCCTGAGACCACACTGTCCCCAAAAGGGTTCCACCCCCAGCTTACCCATTGGAGCAACGTCCCTCAGCGGAGCAGACTTCTAAAAGTTCCGATTTTGTGCTCCGCTGCTCTTTCACTTGCCAGAAGCGGCTGATGGAGGCCCCCTCCCCCACGTCTATCTTCCTGAATATTGCCTCGGATTCACTTCTCCGCACATCCTACCTTCCAGCATATGGTCGTTTTTCTGTTCAGAGATTTGCTGCTATTCTTTTCTTCGATCTCCTGTTGAGTTTGTAGCTGTTCAGAATGGTTTGATCCCTATCTAGCTGAATTCCTGGGACCAGAGGAAATTTACGTCTCTTACTTCTCTGCCATCTTGCTCCTCCCCCCTGTTCCACATATTCGTAATACAGTTAGATTCTTTTGTCACAGTCTGCAGACCATTAAGGGATCCCCAACCTCCTAAATGATTTTAAAATATTTGTGTATGTTAAGATTTGCTCTTTGTTCTCTAATGTTCTGTGGATTTTGACAGATGCAGAGTGTCATGTATCCCCCATTACCATATTATATAGAATAGTTTCACTTACCTATAAAATCCTCTGTGATTCACTTATTCAACCCTCTCAAATGCCTGGTAACCATTGATCTTTTAACTGTTGCTATAGTTTTGCTTTTTCCAGAGTGTTCTATAATTGGAATCATATAATAGGTGCCTTTTCAGACTGACTTCTTACACTTAGCAATATGCACTTAATGTTCAGCCATGTCTGAGTGTATTGATAGCTCATTTATTTTTATAATGGAATAATATTTCCTTGTATAAATGTACCACAGTTTGTTTATTCACATTTGAAGGATATCGTCTTCTAGTTTTGGGAAATTATGAATAAAGCTGTATAAACATTTGCATGAAGATTTTTGTGAGGGCTTAAATTTTCAAACCAGTTGGGTAAATACCTAGGAGTGTGATTGCTGGATTGTATGGTAAAACTATATTTAGCTTTGTAAGAAACTAACAAGCTATCTTCCAAAGTGGCTGTGCCATTTTGCTTTCCCATCAGTGATGAATGAGAGTGGTTGTTGCTGTACATTTTTGCCAGGAATTGGTAGTGTCAGTTTTTTAAAAAAATGATTGCCCATTTTAATAGGTAGGTATCTCATTGATGTCTTAATTTGCAATTCTCTAATGACCACTGTTGTTGGCCATCTTTTTATATTCTTATTTGGTATCTGTATACATTCTTTGGGGGGAGGGGGTTTATTCAGATATTTCCCACATTTTATTTTTTTAAGGTTTATTTACTTATTTTAGAGAGCAAGAGAGAGAGAGAGAGCATGCATGAGCATGAGTGGGGGAGGAGTAGAGAGAGGGAGAGCGAGAATCCTCAAGCAAACTCCCTTGTTGAGAATGGAGCCTAAGTGGGTCTCAATCCCTGAACCCTGAGATCATGACCTGAGCTGAAATCAAGGGTTTGAGGTTTAATCAACTGAACCACCCAGGTACCCTTCTTTCCCACATTTTAAAATGAGATTACTGTTGGGAGATATATCCATATCTATCTATCTGTCTGTCTATCTATCTATCTATCTATCTATCTATCTATCTATCTATCTATCATCTATCTATATGAATGCTATGTATATTTTAGGTATTAGTTCCTTATCATATATGTGTTTTACAAATTTTTCTCCCAGTTTGTGGCTTGCATGTGATTCTGTTTTTCAATGTGTTTTTGTACTCTAATGGGACCTTCGAAGAGGAAAAGAAATGAATAAATTAGAAGAGCTCAATAGTGTCTCTATGTGGGATTGCTCAACCTTCTCTCTCTAGAAATCTACTTTTCATTAGTCTTCCAAAGGTATTGTTCTTTGTCAAATCTTATATATGAAGTGTAAAAAGGATATAATGAGAAGATATCAGTATCTGAATAAGTAAAAAGAAAGTGCACTTAAAAAAAATCAATTCTTAAAATAACCCTGTGATGTAGATAAGGCAGGCATTAGCATTTGCATTTTATTATCAACTTTGAGAGGAAAGTTTCCAGATGGGGGAACTGGGGCCCAGGAAAGCTACATGCGTGACTTGTCCACAGTCAAACAGTCAGCAAGAGATGGAGCCCTGTCTAGACTCCTAGCTTCTATCTCCAGGCCTCAAATTCTCTTACCTGTATGACACTAGAATTATATCTTGTTAGCCAGAAGATCATTATCGTTTTGATTTAAGATGCAAACTCAATCATAATCTACTTACCTAACAACTTTTCTGATCTATTTGACTGTTGGCAGTGTCAGATAAATAACTCATTCAAAACAGAATCCATTAAGATGCAGCATGAGCCTTTAACTCTGCCTTTGTTTTCTTGGTGTTTTGAAGCTTTAGTGGATCCTTCATATTCTGTCATCTGATTCTTCCAGAAAATCCTTTATTGTACTGAACTTTTTAGTGGAGATAGTCCTTGGTATTTGCAAATATTTTCTTTAAGCGTTTTGGAGGAAAATATCTGCTATTGAACAATTTAAGCAGTCTGAAAATTGAAAGTTCCTTAACTGAAGCATTTTTCAACCTTGGCATTGTTGAATTTTGGGCTGGATATTTCTTCGTTGTGAAGGGCTCTTGTGTAGGATGTTTAGTAATGGTACAGAACTCTACCCACGAGGTACCCGTAACATCCCATCTATCTCCAGATATGCCAAATGTCCCCTGGGGAGGGGGGATTCCCTTCGTTGAGAACCACTGCTCTAATGTTTAAACCGTGTGGTGACTAATGATTTAGGCAGCAGTAGATCATATAAGATTAATATCAAGAAGGTAGGTTTTATAAGTAAGCAGAGTTCATTGTTCTATATTTTTATTACCTTATTGGTATAGTAATTTGATACAGCAAAACAAACTTAAAATTTTATTTCAAAGTTGATAAAATGGAAGGAATAAGGCTAAACCATGGAGGGGGTTGTGGGGGAGCTAGAAAAGATGAAGTAGAGGTCAACTAGGGGTTAAATACATTTTTGGCAAAATGAAACCTTTGTATGATCCAAGGAAAAGTTCCTCATGGGAACATCTTTTGCCTTTTGTCTTTCCATTGTAGAATCATGAAATTGTATAGCCTATGGGGCCCTTAGAGATTATGTGGGTAAGTGCTAGAAGACAGAAGGGTAAAGCATTGTTGATGGATTCATGTTCCACTTTAACATGGTCTGGTAGCTTGGGGACTATAATATACATGGCTTAATTATAGAAAATCTATAGTTAATTATAGCATTAATTATAGCATAGAAATAATCTAGGGGTTGTAATAATAACACATGGAAATTGACTTTAAAAATTATACCTTCTGAACTAGAGTTCCCTAGAGAAATGGCTGATTCTAGGGAACCAGGGCAGGGAAAATTCACAATGAACCTGGAGCATTTTGTGGTGCCAGAAAGGGGGGGAAAAAAAAAAAAAAAAAAAAAGAAGGAATCGGGCATGTCAGAAGAACATAGGAGCTGACTTGTAAGAGTTCCCAAGGGCCAGAGCTGGAAAAATTTAAGCAACAAAACAACTACTACTGAATTACAACCCAAAGAATAGAACAAATACCCATTGAGTTCATACTGATATCAATAAATAATTGAATAAATAAGTGGTGGAGAAGTGACCAATCTCCCTTACAGTAGAATTCCAATTGGTAAATACAGAAGGAATAAGGGAAATAGAGAAAGACCAGTGGAATACCAGAGTAATAACTACTGCAGGCAAGCTTCATGTGTAAATGTCAAAATTAGTGGCTGAAATATTAAGGAGCAAAAGGATACTTGCTTAAAGATCTTTCTCTAAATATTTGTTAATTACTGTGGTGAATTTAACACATGTCCATAAATTCTCTGATACTCATCCAGGAGGTGGAGCTTAATTTCTCTCCCTGTGACAGTGGGCTGGGACTTAGTGACTTGCTTGTAATGACTAGAATATGGGAATGGAAAACATCATAACTTCATAGTGGAAAAACCTGGTAGATAGAAACTTAACAGAGTGATAATGGTTACCGTCACCAGTAATGGGTCATGTTAACAACTTTTAGCCCTGATACGATGCAGTGAAAGGGTAATTCACCTCTGTGGTATAGTCTTTCCAAATCCCTATGAGAAAACATCAGTAAATGCAAGTTGAGGAATGTTCTACAAAATATCTGACTTGTATTCTCTGAAAGCATCAAGGTTATGAGTAACAAGGAAAGACAGAAACTGTCACAGCTTGGAAGAGACTAAGGAGACATGACAACTAGATGCAATGTGGTATTCTGGATTGGATTCTCAAACAGAAAAGGGACGTTATTAGAAAAAACTGGTGAAACCCAGCTATAATCTCTAGTTTAGCTAATAGCCTAATGGTAATTTCTTAATTTTGATAAATGTACCATGCTTATATAAGATGCTAACATTAGTGGAAGCTGGATGGAGGGTATGGGGAAATTCTTTATACTGTCATTACAAATTTTCTGTAAATCTAATATTTCCAAGTTAAATAGAACATTTAAAAAGTTCCTTCTTCAAATACTTATTGGATGTGTTTATGTGTTCAGAATGCTTATGAATGTAAATCACTTTGGAGAACAGTAAACATTACCTAGCAAAACTGAGCATGTGCATTCTCTATGACCCAGCAACTTCACTATTTAGATACTTAAAAAAAAAAAAACAAAAAACCTCTTATACATTTTCACAGGAGACACATACAAGAGTGTTCATAGCTACATTATAATAGCAAAAGCCTGGAAAAAAATCCATGTGTCCATTCATAATATGATGGATAAATTGAGGTATTTTCATATAGTGTATTAATATAATATAGAAGTATAAATTAATGAGTTATAGCTGCAAATATAAATAAGGATGGATCTCAGAAACCAAATATAGATTGAAAAAAAGCAATGGATAGAAAAAAAAAGAAAAATACATACAGTTTGATTCAATTAATATAAATGTCCAAATCATACTAAATTTAATGTATGGGACTAATAAAATTAGAAAAATTATTTTCTCGGGTTGGAGACAGTGGCACATACATTTTTCTAATGAAGAGATGGGTACAAAGTGGTTCATTTTAAGGTCATTTAAAAATATACATATAGGGGCACCTGGGTGGCTCAGTTGGTTAAGCGACTGCCTTCAGCTCAGGTCATGATCCTGGAGTCCTGGGATTGAGCCCCACATTGGGCTCCCTGCTCAGCAGGGAGTCTGCTTCTCTATCTCCCTCTGCTTGTGTTCTCTCTTCAAATAAATGAAATCTTAAAAAAATAAAAATATACATATATATTAAATATACTAAAATATATGAAATATTAGATAATCATAAAAGATCATTTACTTAAATTTATCCCATTACTCTCTTAATCTCATTCTCTCTATGACCTCCTCCTCTCCTATTAATCTTGCTTCCACTCTGCTCTAGCCACCCTGGCCTCCTTGCCTGTTCATGAACCCAAAGTGTCATCCTGCTTGATGGCCTTTCTTCTAGCTGTTCCCTCTGGACTCAAGTCTCTGCTTACCCTGACAACCCTGTTTAATTCTGCATACACCTGGCCCTTAGGTGTTTTCTCCTACAGTAGAACAAAAGCTCCATAGGGCAGGGATCTTAGTTTTTTTCATTAATGTATCCTCTATTTCAGAACATCTCCTGGCACATATAATAGAGGATCAATCCATGATGATTGAATAAATGAATGAGTAGGAGAGATACAGTTTAATAGGAAAGTCTAGTCTTTGAGGTCACACAGACCTGGATTTACATCCTGTTTCTGTTATGTGGTGGTCAAATGAGTTTGGTAAGTTATTTTCTATTTGAGCCTAAGTCTTCTCATCTGTAAAATGAAGATGCTATGGGATGATTAGATGAGACTATGTACGGAAAGCACTTGGTGTAACACCTCGCACATAGTAGGCACTAAATGACTCTAAACTCTGTCCTTATGATCAAAATATTGATATATAGGGTTACAAAAATGAATCGGATATTAACTCTGGCCTTGTTGACTATTGTAAGAAAGTGAAAGTGTCTGGAGGAGGAGAACCCCAGATATGATATTAAGTAGAATTTATTTATTTATTTATTTGTTTGTTTTTGAAGATTTTATTTATTTATTTGACAGAGAAAGACACAGCGAGAGAGGGAACACAAGCAGGGGGAGTGGGAGAGGGAGAAGCAGGCTTCCTGGGGAGCAGGGAGCCCGATGCGGGGCTCAATCCCAGGACCCTGGGATCATGACCTGAGCTGAAGGCAGACGCTTAATGACTGAGCCACCCAGGCGCCCCTTAAATAGAATTTAAAAATGAATTATATTCATAAGAACAAACAACCCAACACTAGTAAAAGGAAGGCAATAATAAAGATCAGAGCAGAGATAAAGAGAATAGAAAAACAATAGAGAAAATCAATGCAAACAAAAGTTAATTTTGCAAAAAGATTAACAAAATTGATAAACCTGTAGATTAAGAAAAACTTGAATTACTAAAATCTGAAATTAAAGTAGGGATATTACTATCTACAGAAAGAAAAAGGATTATGGGAGAGTACTATGAACAATTGTATGTCAACAAATCAATACCTAGATGAAATGGACAAATTCCTAGATATTTTAATCTTACAAAGACTGAATCACAAAGAAACAGAAAACCTGAATAGATCTAAAATTGGTAAGGATATTGAGTCAATAACCAAAAACTTCTCAATAAAGAAAGGCCCTGGGACTAGACACTAATCCTTTTTAAACTCTTCCATAAAATTAAAGAGGAGAGAACATTTACAAGTTCATTCTATGAGAACAGCATTACCCTGATACCAAAGCCAGACAAAGACACTATAATAAAAGAAAACTGTAGACCAATATCTCTGATGGATATTGATGTACAAGTCCTTAGCCAAATACTAGCAAGCAAAATCCAGCAGCATATTAAAAGGGTTATATACAATGACCAAATAAGATTTATTTCTGGAATGCAAGAATGTTTCAATACACAAAATTGATCAATATGTTAATATATTAACAGAATGAATGGGAAAAATCATGTGATCCTCTCAAATGATGCAGAAAAAATAATTTGACAAAATTTAACACTCCTTTATGATAAAAACATTAAAAAAACCTGGAATTGCAGAATAGCAGGTAAATATAATAAAAGCCATATATTAAAACCCCACAGCTAACGTCATACTTAATGGTGAGACTGAAAGCTTTTCCTCTAAGATCAAGACAAAGATGCCCACTTTTGGCATTTTTATTCAACATAGCCTTGGAAACTATAGCCAGAGCAAGGAGGCAAAACCAAAATGGCATCTAATCTAGAAAGGAGAAATAAAATATCTTTGTTTGCAGATGATAAGTTATTATATGAAGAAAACCCTAATGATTTCATAGACTCTTAGAATTAAATTCAGCAAAGTAAAAGGATACAAATTCAACATGCAAAAATCAGTAACATTTCTGTATACTCATAATGAATGATTTGAAAAGGAAAAAAAATAAATGAGGGGGCATGGGAAGTTATTGTTTAATAGACTCAGTTTTAGTATGGGATGATAAAGATCTGCAGAAGGAAGGTGGTGATGGTTACATAATAACAGGAATGTACTTAATGCCACCCAATTCTTTACTTAAAAATGATTAACATGGGGCACCTGGGAGGCTCAGTCAGTTGGGCGTCCAACTCTTGGTTTTTGGCTCAGGTCCTGATCTCAAGGGTCCAGAGATGGACCTCTGCACTCAGCAGGGAGTCTGTCTGAAGATTCTTTTCCTCTGCCCTTCCCCCACCCCCACTCATACTTGCTTGCTCTCTCTCAAATAAATCTTAAAAAAATGATTAACGTAGTAAATTTTATGTAAAAAAATCAGTTGGGAAAACATTTATTCATAGGTCAAATATAATTCTGTTCTCTGTTTATAACTCACAGTATGTCAGAAATTCTTAGGATAATGCTTTGTAAAATTTTCTTGTGGACTAGTACATATTCTCAAGTAATGGATTATTATTGAGCCTGGCATAAGGGATGCTTTCCTAATGATTGTTCAGGTGTCTGTTGACCAGAACATTGGAAAAAGGTAGACCTAAATGGGCCCCTGTGATGCTAATACAATTTCTATGTGATTTTCACTGGCAACATACTGCTGTGAAATGCTAGGGTATGGGGGTAGCAGATGGTACTTCACGTTTCCGAAATGAAGCCTGGGTCATAGTCCGCATTCAGATCGCATGGGCCTTGTTTTGACAATATTGGTGAATGTGGCAGGGTGACATGAAGATGGAATTACTGTCAACATCCTAGCAGCAGGAGGGCCAGAATGTAGCTCCAGCGTTTGCTGGCTGCCATGGGTAAGCAGATGGAATCAGACTGTGGCTTGGGGTCTCCAATAAGTTTCGACTTTGTCTCGTCTCAGGTTATGGTGCAGTAATGTAAGACAGCTCTGGCCACTTGTGATATCATGAGTTGCTAGCAAAAATAAGGATCTGTTCTTCATTCCTGTTTCCTGTGTACTTAACCTTTCTGTTTTTATTTTCTTGGAAGTCAAGGGGTAAGCAGTGCACTTTAGTGAAAGTCATCTACTCTGGATATGAACAATTCCTCCCCACTCTGTTTTCTACCTTCTCTCTAAAATGAAAAGAAGGAAGCTATACTTGTTCATGGCCACCTTGGGCAACTATCATTAATGTTTGTGAATGTCACCCTCATATAGTAGACTAGCAGTCATGACACATAGTTGGTGCTCAATAAATGACCTCATGTAGTGTGACACAGCAGTCTGTGAAAAGTCAGTAGGAAGGTAAATCATCTAATACAGGTCAGCACACCTTTGCCATAAAGGGCTAGAGAGTAAATATATATGGCTTTGTGGGACATATGGCCTCTCTTACAACGACTCAGCTCTGCTTTCACTATGTGAAAGCAGCCATAAACAAGTTATAAATGAATGGGCATGGATATTTCGGTAATTCTTTATTTAGAATAAAGTGGACCAAATTTGGCCTTTACTCAGTAGTTTTCTGACCTAATAACCTTTTATTTAGCTATTCCCCATTGTTTAATCTTGGAATTCACAACTATCTAGAGAGAGGCTTTGAGACCAGAGATGAAATTCAAAGAAAAATATGTTGAACATTTTATTCCCAAAATATATAGGTAGGAATAATAGAAATAATGACAGATTATAAGGTATCTATTTTAGTGAAAGACACATAGGATGCAAAAAAAATTATAGACAAAAGTAACAATAACTTTTATAACTTAAAAGAAAAAAATTCTTTTACTATGTTTAATAGATCGAAAAATGACAATAGGTACTAATTGCTAAATTAAAATTTTTTCAGTATCGTTTATGTTAATTTTGTCTCAATTCCCAAACTCTTAGGCTCAACATCTCATAACCCATGTGGGTAGAATCTGTGTATATTATCAGTTCTGATAACTAGACTGTTAATATTCTCTACTAAATGTTAGTTCATGTCCTGTTGATGCCACCAGGCAGGGGCAGAAATGGTGGCTCTAAACCCAGTGGAAGGACCCTGAGTTTTGCACATGCAGATTTGCTTGCTTTCTACATAAAAGGCATATTTCTACTAATGATGGGGCATTTTAATTTTCTTGGTTTATATTCATTGATTATGTATTTACTGAACACTAAAGAAGTAGAGTAGTGGAGAATGGTGAAAGCTGTACTGTGTGTGTGTGTAGGTTTTAGTATTAAGTAGGGTGTTCAGGGCAGGCCTCATTGAGATGAGACTTGAGCAAAAACTTGGAGATGAAGGAATAGACAAAGGGTGTCTGGGACAAGAGCTTTCTAGGTATAGGGATCAGGTAGAACAAAGATCATAATGTCGAGACTTGCCTTTTCATTCCTGAGCAAGCAAGGATGCCAGTGTGGCTGCAGCAGTGAGTAAGGGTGTGGTTGTAGGAAAGGAGGTTGGACAGGTGAGGGGGCCAGACAACAGATTGCCTCAAGGGCCGCCCTGAGGATATTGGTTTTTATGCTTAGTGTAGTGGGGGTCATGCAGGGTGTTGAGCAGAGGAGTGACAAGATGTAAGGTGTAAAAGGATAATTCTGATTGTAATGCCCAGAATAGACTGAAGGGGTCAATGGTAGAAGCTGCAAGACCAGTTGGAAGCTAGTGCAGAATCCAAGTGAAAATGATGACTGGAACCAAGTGGTAGCTCGGGAAGTGATGAGAAAAGTCAGATCCTGGTTGCATTTTGGAAGAGTGTGAGAGAAAGTTGAGTTGAGGATGATGCTAAGGTTTTTGGCCTGAGTCATGCATTAATAGAAATTCTTAATATACAGAAATAAAAAAGAAAATGTAAAAGGTGGTATCTCATAACAGCAACCCCTGTTTTTGTATTGTAATTTCACAGGGTCATTTGAAAATGCCAACAGAATAACACTTTTGGTTTGAGAACAACAGCCTTCTATAAGAACTGTTCACAATTTATGGTTCTCTGGTAGAAGGCTTCACTGTATGCATGTTCCATCAGTGAGCAGAGGCACATCTCCAGAGAGAAAACTCTGACACATCTTGTTAAGCTCAGTGCTGAGATAGAGTGTGTTTGGAGCACTATGGTTTGTTCTTTGTTCTCTGCTCTCCTGGGGAAAAACCTCAGAAATACTCCTGGTGCCCACAATGATGAAAATAGTCATTACTAATTGTATCTGTGGGTACTCAAGGCATAAATATGTGCTTACTAAGATAATAATAACACCATTGTGATCTCTATTCTTACAGTTACGGACCTTACTTTGGGTCGGAAATTCTAGCAGGAGCTCCACACATTGTTCTTTTAATCCTCACAGAACCTTGCAAGCTATTATATTTCTCTAGCAGACGAAGGTTCTGAAGTCCAGAAAGGTTACTCAGCTTGTCTAAGTTCAGGTAGATACTGAGGAGTGGGTCTGGGCTCCCTGAACTCTAGACCTGTCTGTCTTCAAAGCCAATGTTTTGTTTTTTTTTGTTTGCTTGTTCTTTTTTTTTTTTTTTGCTGCTGCCCAACCTTAGGGATTTAGATGAATGATGTATTTGTAACATGTTACTTCAACAAACATTGATTTAGTACCTCCTATATGTTAGGAACTGGGTTAGCTTGATATGGGAGGATAAGAAGATTGACTGATATAGTTGATTAAATGGTTATTGAATGCCTATGATATGCCCAGAGCTGTGCAGGGCTATAAGAAGACAAAGATGAATGGTCCTTGCCTTTGAGGAAAAATGCTGCTCCTTAAAGGCTCTGGACAGTGGTGTTTGAATAGTATAACATAAGAAGCAGCAAAAACCTATAAATGAGGAGGCTTTTGTTTGGGATGGCTACCCTGTACTTTGAATAGGGAAGTCTTCACAATCCTATTTTAAGAATGGCTTGGGGTAGGATTATCTTTTTTTTTTTTTTTTCCCTAACATGTTCTCATTCAAATTCTTGTTTTTCTCCAAAACTTACTACTAAATATATGATGAATAAAGTGTTCAAATCACTTGAAGATCTGAATATATCATTTTATAACACAATTAATTATACTTAAGAACTTAAATGTCCTCTCTCCAGAGATCCTCCTTGCACTGCTGTCTAAATCAGGCCCAATCCCCAGCCGTTGGGTATTACTTTACACTGTTAAATCTTTACAGAGCTTTATCACTATCAGACATTATTATCCATATATGCACTTATTTATTGCCTGTCTCCCACCACTAAAATATAGTTCTCTGAGAAATTTTTATAATGATAAAGAAAATTAGCTTAACTTGTGTAAATTAGAAAAGTTGCTTGTAGTATTAGAATTTGTCAACTGTTTTAATTTGAAGCATTTACAAGAGTATTTATATATAAACCATAATAAAATAGAGTACATCACATTATTGTTTGAATCAAACTATTTTATCAATTCTGAATTTGCTTCTAACACTTTAGTTTTTAATTTTTAACAAAGTAGTGCTTTTTTTTTTCTGACAAAGTGCTTGATTCACACAGTAGAACATTTGAGTGGAAGGAAAGTCAATGATCACCAACAGAATTAAAAATATTTCTCAACCAATATGACTTTCTGATTAGTTTTTTTTCTGTATTAAACTATATTTCATGTAAAAAACATACTTGTATTCATGAATGATCTAAATAATTGGGATTAAACTTAAAGTTTATGTAAACTCATAGTTTATCTAAATATAATATAAATATGAACATAGATATATATATATTTTTAACCTTATTTTATTATGTTATGTTAGTCACCATATATTACATCATTAGTTTTTGATGTAGTGTTCCATGATTCATTGTTTGCGTATAACACCCAGTGCTCCATTCAGTAGGTGTCCTCCTTAATACCCATCACCCGGCTAACCCATCCCCCCACCCCCCTCCCCTCTAAAACCCTCAGTTTGTTTCTCAGAGTCCATACTCTCTCATGGTTCGTCTCCTCCTCCGTTTCCGCCCCCCTTCATTTTTCCCTTCTTAATATCTTCTTTTTTTTTTTTTTTAACATATAATGTATTATTTGTTTCAGAGGTACAGGTCTGTGATTCATAAGTCTTACACAATTCACAGCGCTCACCATAGCACATACCCTCCCCAATGTCTCACCCGGCCACCCCATCCCTCCCACCCCCCACCACTCCATCAACCCTCAGTTTGTTTCCTGAGATTAAGAATTCCTCATATCCATGAGATCATAGGATACTTGTCTTTCTCTGATTGACTTATTTCGCTTAGCATAATACCCTCTAGTTCCATCCACGTCATTGCAAATGGCAAGATTTCGTTTTTTTTTTTTTTTTTTTTGTTGGGTTCTTTAATTTCCGGTGTGTGTGTGTGTGTGTGTGTGTGTGTGTGTGTATACACCACTTCTTCTTTATCCATTCATCTGTTGATGGACATCTTGGCTCTTTCCATAGTTTGGCTATTGTGGACATTGCTGCTATAAACATTGGGGTGCACGTACCCCTTTGGATCACTACATTTTGAACATAGGATATATTTTAAAGTCATTGATATGAATGTTTGCCACAAATAAAAATGAATGAAAATTTTAGGAATAGAGGAGACAGATTTAGAAGAAAAGGCAGAAACAAAAGATTTGAGAGTGATAAAGAATGGAATATGTGCTGGGCACCTGGGTGGCGTAGTCTTTTAAGCATCTGGCTCTTGGTTTCAGCTCAGGTCGTGATCTCAGGGTCCTGAGATCAAGCCCCGTGTCATGCTCTGCGCCTAGCGTGGAGTTTGCTTGAGATTCTCTCTCCTTCTTCCTGCCCCTCCCATTTGTGCTCTCTCTCTCAAATAAATAAATATTTAAAAAATTGAAGAAAAAAATGGAGTATGTGAAATAGTCACAGAAGGCCAAAGGAGACAAAAACAGAAAGGTGAGCAAGAACGAGACCAAGTAGGGCTTTGTGGGATATATGGTAAAGAGTCTGAATTTAATCAGGATGAACAGGAAGCTGCTGGAAGGTTTAAGCAAGGAATGACATGACTGGTTTATGCTTTAAAAAGACGATTGTGATCCCTTCGTGGATAAGGGATTATATAAGATGGCAAGAATTAAAACCAGAAAATCACTTAAGTGGCCAGTCCAGTAGTTGGACAATAGATAATAAGTAGGCCTAGGGTGGTGTAATTACATTAGGGAAAATGCAAGAAGGAGGATTCAGCTGGTAGTCTGATTGTGGGGGATAAGGAGAAAAGGATGAAACCCAGATTTTTGGCCTATAGAATTGGGTGGATAGTACCATTTACTTGGATTGAAAGTCAAGAGTCTTGTTTTGGATGAGGCTTTTAAGGGGGGGATAATGAGAAGGCAGTTAGACATACTAGTCTGGATCTCAGGACTAGAAACTGTAAATTTGGGAGTCATTAGCTTAGAGATAATATTTAATAGCATGGGCCTGAATTGGCTTAAATAGAAGAGAGGAGAGACAGAGAAGGGAAGGAGGTCCAGGGGCTTTAGAGCCTGGTAGAGGAAGAGAGATCTTCCAAGAAGACTGAAAAGTAGCCTGAGCAGTAGGGGGAAAACCAATAGAATATGCTCTC
This sequence comes from Phoca vitulina, assembly GCF_004348235.1. Classification (NCBI taxonomy): domain Eukaryota; kingdom Metazoa; phylum Chordata; class Mammalia; order Carnivora; family Phocidae; genus Phoca; species Phoca vitulina. The sequence goes on from NW_022589718.1 coordinate 20,958,173, forward strand.
ATGGAAGCCAGTTGAAGGAAAAATTTCAACAAGAATGTCAAATCTGTCAAATCCTGCTACATGGTAGAGTGAAATGCAGAATGAAAAGGAATTGCCTTATTTGGCAGCATAGAGGTGACTGGTGAAGTTGATAAAAGGAGCCTCATGGAAGTTTTATGGAAGTGTCCATCCCCATCACTAGAATAGGAGGAGGGGAGAATGGAGGAGAGAATGCAGTGTAAGGGAGTGGAAATGAGGGAAAGAGCTGGAGAGAGGCAGTGGGTCAAGGGAGGGTTTTTAAGTGAGTCATATCTTCAGTTGGTTCGTATGCTGATGAAATTATCTAGTGTAGATATGATGATGCAGTGAGAGGGAGTGACTGCTGAAGCCAAGCCTTTGGGCTGGTGACTGCAAGTGGAGGTATTGCTTTGAGGTAGGAATAGGGACAACTTGATGCTCTTACAAGAAGAGGAGTGTTCATAAAGGCAAAGCTGCTGGCAGATTGTAGTTGGTGGTGAAAAGATGAGGGAGTTCTGTTGCATTGCTTTTATTCCACAGCTGGGAAGGGGTGAAATACCTAGATGTCTTGGATATTGGGATATTGTTTAGAAGGGAAATGTAGCAGAACAACTGGGCAGCAATAAGTTTGTGTTTTACATTTCCAGTCATGAATTTAAAATGTGAATAGTCATTGCAGCTTTGTGATTTTCTTCAGCTAATCAGTGACAGTGCTCCGTAGGGGAAGGGTTTGGTCTGACCAAGGATATTGCTTTGCTGTGTGGGTATAATGGAATAAATACTTATGGTTATAATTTATATGATTGAATGATAGTATAATATAACGATGGCTCTGTACTCTAAAGTGGGAAAGAGCAAAGTAAGGACAGGAAGGGATGATGGATAATAAAAACATTTTAAGATCAATGGATTTGTAATTTACAGTGTTGGAAAGTTGTTGGAGTAGGTATGCTAGAGCAAATGTGCTGGGAAGATAAAAAAGGATGAGTAGGAGAAGTGAGAATTCAAAATTGGTATGTTGGGGGCAGTGTATTAACTGTTCTATGACAAAGTCTAAGGCATGATCAAGGGAGTGGCCTTGTGGTGGGACCTTGAGTTGCAAGTGAGGAGGCTAAGGATTTGGGAGTTCACTGCTGGGTGCAATATCCATACAGAAGCTTAAGTCCTGGAAAATAATAACAAGAGTAGTGTAATGGGAAAGACAGAACCAGGTGCTAAATCCCTTGGTGGATACAGGAAAGAACATGGGAGGTCTGAAGACAATCACGGGGAATAGCAGATGGTATGGTCAGTTGGCACATGCTTCAAAGGAGCGAGGGCTTCTGAAGGAGAAAGTTTGTGCATATCAGTGGGAGGAAGGAGGGTACCTACCCCACTTGTAGGCCATTACTTATTTGATGTGTGGGAGGAAAAAAATATCATATTGAGAAGGAGGGCTGGGAAAAGTAGTCTTCACCAATGAGTAGGAGGTGGAGGGAATTTTCAGAGTGGAACTTGATATAAAAGAGGATTTAGAGAGCTGATATATATAGTATATTTCTTCCAAACAGAAGAGTTTGGGGGGATGGGTTTGGGTGGGAAATTATAGAAAGTACAGAAAAGTTGGGGGATTAGTTAAAAAAAACCCTATCAAATAATTTTGAAAATCTAATTTTCAAAAGTACACAGACTTCTGCTTTAAGAAACATAAAAATGCTTTGTTAAGCTAGGAGTGGCCACACTAACCCCTCCAGGTACCCATCTGCTGACTTTCTTAAAATGAGTTTAGAAGTATATCTTCCTCTTTGTTTTTTTTGGAATAATTTGAGAAGGATAGCTGCTAACTCTTTAAATATTTGCTAGAATTCACCTGTGAATTCTGTCTGGTCCTGGACTTTTGTTTGTTTGGAATTCTTAAATAACTGATTCAGTTTCATTACTTGTAATCAGTCTGTTCAGATTTTCTGTTTCTTCGTGATTCAGTCTTGGAAGACTGTATGTTTCTAGGAATCCATTTCTTCTAGGTTGTCCAATTTGGTGGCATGTGATTGTTTGTAGTAGTCTCTTACGATCCTTTGTATTTCTGTGGTGTTAGTTGTAACTTCTCTTTCATTTCTGATTTTATTTATTTGGGCTCTCTTTTTCTTGATGAGTCTGGCTAGAGTTTTGTCGGTTTTATTTTTTGAAAGAGTCAACTTTTAGTTTCATTGATCTTTTCTATTATTTTTTAGTCTATTTCATCTATTTCTGTTCTGATCTTTATTATTTCCTTTATTCTACTAACTTTGGTCTTTTTGTAGTTCCTTTTGGTGTAAAGTTAGATTGCTTATTTGGGATTTTTCTTGTTTCTTGAGGTAGCCTGTATTACTATGAACTTTGCTCTTAGAACTGTCTTTGTTGCCTCCCATACATTTTGGAAAGTTGTCTTTCCATTTTCATTTGTCTCATGGTATTTTTGATTTTCTCTTTGATTTCTTCACTGACTCATTGGTTGTTGAACAGGATGTTGTTTAGTCTCCATATGTTTGTGTTTTTTTTATTCCCCAGTTTTATTCTTGTAATTCATTTTTAGTTTTGTACCATTGTGGTAAAAAAAGATGTTTGGTATGATTTCAGTCTTCTTGAATTTATTGGCCTACCATGTGATCTGTCCTGGAGAAGGTTTCACGTATACTCGAAAAGAATGTGTCCTACAGTTTGGGGTTGGAATGTTCTGCATATATCGCTTAAGTCCATCTGGTCTAGTATGTTGTTTAAGCCCAGTGTTTGTTTATTGATTTTTCTGTCTGGTCTATCTGTTGATGTAATGGAGTATTAAAGTCTCCAACTACTATTGCATTGCTTTCAATTTCTCTCTTTATACCTGTTAAAATTTTATATATTTAGATACTCCTAGGTTGTGTGCATAAATATTTGTTAATGTCATATCCTTTTCTTGGATGGACTTTTTATCATTATGTAATACACTTCTTTGTCTTTTGTTACAGTCTTTGTTTTAAAGTCTATTTTGTTTTAATATAAGTATAGCCACCCCAGGTTTCTTTTTATTTTCATTGGCATGGAATATCTTTTTCCATCCCTCACTTTCAGTCTCTGAGTGTCTTTAGATCTGAAGTGAGTCTCTTGTAGGCAGCATATAGATGGGTCTTTTTTTCTTTCTTTCTTTTATACATTCAGTGTTATGCTTGGGTTCCTTTCTCTTTAATTTTTTGTAAATCTATCATAGTTTTGAGTTTGTGGTTACCATAGGGTTCACATAGATCAACTGACAGAGATATTTCTATCTACCTAAATATGTAAGACAGTATATTTTAAGCTGCTAATCATTTACTACTGCCTTTACTATATATTTGCCTTTACCAGCTTCTTTCATGTATTTTCTTTTCTTATTTCTAGTTATAGCCTTTTTCTTCCACTAAAGGAAACCCGTTAATATTTCTTATAAGGCCGATTTAGTGGTAATGAATTCCTTCAGTTTTTGCTTGTCTGGGAAACTCTTTAACTCTTTCTATTATGAATGATAACCTTGCTAGGTAGAGTATTCTTGGTTATAAGTTCAGGTAGATTGTTTGTCTCTCTTTCATTCACATCACTGGAAAGTGATATGAATGAGAAGGAAGTTCTCCCTGCTGGGTCCTAAATAGTGCACTGTGGGTCCTCAGTTGTGGTTTGGAACTCATGCTAATTGCATACTAGTCTTATTATGCCACTTTATGAGATTACAAAAATCACCATTTAGAAACCAAAAGTATTCCTGGCCAAGACTAATATACGTTTTGAAATTGTAAAAAAAAAGGCTGTATAATTCAGTTTTTCTTTTTTTCATGAATTCCTTACTACCTGAGGGATTAGTCAACAAAGTTTAGTAATGGATCCACAGATAGTTGAATTAAAAAAAGATTGAGGGGCGCCTGGGTGGCTCAGTGGATTAAGCGTCTGCCTTCGACTGAGCTCAGGTCATGATCCCAGGGTCCTGGGATCGAGCCCCACATCAGGCTCCCTGCTCGGCGGGGAGCCTGCTTCTCCCTCTCCCACCCCCTCTGCTTGTGTTCCTTCTCTCGCTGTGTTTCTATCAAATAAATAGATAAAATCTTAAAAAAAAAAAAAAGATTGAAAATACCATACAATTCTCTTCATGTTTTTTTGAGTCATGTGGCCGGTACCATATGTGTCATATAGCCTTCTGCTTCTATTTGGGAGAATAGCATTTTAGTATTTCCATAATTTGAGGGTGAATCCTCTTGTCTCCACCCTGTTGCTAGTACACCGAGTGAATGAATGGACCATATAATACAGTTTTCTTTTTATGCAAGGGCTTGGATTCCCTTCGTTCATCTGCAGGCTGAGCAGGTCAGCCTTTGCAACCTTCTGCCAGTTAAATGAAACACAGGTCAAAAGTTCCACTTCATTGGAGCAGTTTTGCGGTCTCTTTTTATTCAATTGTGAGAATGCAGCCTTACAGAGGATTGTTAAGAAGCAATAATGCAAAGTGTCTCCATTCTTTAATGGAATAGCATTAGTCATATTTCTGGCTTTTAAAATTCTGTTGGGGGAGAAACATTTTCCTTTGTTTCAAATACAACATATTTTATGCAATTCAGTAAGAAAAAACTCTTCTACAATTTTCATTTTTATAAATACATCCATTCTTTGCTACTTTGAGGAGTTACATTATCCTTGTCTAACAACTTCTGTGGCACTTAGCAGCAATGCTAATTACATAGTTTTGCTAACAAGTAAATGGTTAATGCATTATGTGAGGTTTTTTTTTTTTTTTTTCCTCTTTCCCTGCTGTGCAATCTTTATTCCTAACCATTTCTGTATAGGAGGGGTATAAGTTTTAGTGGGGTTGCATGCATATATACCCATTTAGAGGAGCAGTTAGTAGTGCTGTGAGCAGGGCAGACCCGGAGGGCTTCACCTGGTAAGGATTCTGCTCCTGTGCCATGGGACCATTGAAAACTTTGGACTGAATCTGGAAGAGTGTGGAGTGTCCATCAAAGGGAGACAACAGATTTGCCCTTGCCAGCTTTGTCTATTTGCAGAGGCCACTCCTTCTGCCTGGAATTCTCTTCTCTCTCCTCTCCACCTAGATTCCATTTTTTTAAAATGGATTTTTCCCTTATTTTCTTTTTTAAAGAACAGCTTTATTGAGATGTAATGCATATGCCATACAATTCACCATTTGAAGTGTACAACACCATAGTTTTTAGTATATTCAGAAATATGTGCATCCCTCATCATAGTCTATTTTAGAATGTTTTAATCACTTAAAAAAGAAACCTTGTACTCTGTAGCTACACCCCCTCTTATTCCCCAATCCCCTTGCTCCCAGAGCTAAGCATCTTGGAATCTACTTTCTGTCTCTATAGATTTCTCTTTTCTGGACTTTTATATGATTAGAATTGTATACTATGTAGTCTTTTGTGTCTGGCTTCTTTCACTTAACATAATGTTCTTAAGGTTTAACCATGTTATAACATTGAATACTACTTTATTTTTTATGGTTTAATAAGTTTCCATTATATAGATATACCCTATTGGTTTATTTTTATCTGTTGATGAACATCTGGGTAATTTCCACCGTTGGCTATTCTAAATCATGCTGTTATGAATGTGGGTGTGCAAATAACACTCTGAGATACTGCTTTCAATTCCTCTGGTATATGGGGGATTAGGATTTTCTTTTATTTAAAAATTTTTAGTAGCCACATAAAAAAATCAAAACATAAACAGGTAGAATTAATTTTAATAACATTTAATTTAGCTCAGTATATATTTTATTTCAACATATAATTGAAATTTTTAATATTTGCATTCTTTTCTCATATGAAGTCTTTAAAATCCAGGATACATTCTGTACTTCTAGTACATCTCAGTTTGAACTAGCTCATCTCAAGTGGTCAGTATGCACATGTGGTTAGTGGCTACTATATGGATAACTCAGCTCTAATCACTGAGGTGCTTGGGATTGAGGAAGTACCGACTGCATCCTAATGGCTGCTCCTGAACTCCAAATTGTGCTCTCTCACTTTCTGCCTGTCTCATTCCTTGAGAAATACCCACATGCAAACTCTTGGCAAACTTCCAGTCTCACGGCCCACTCCATCTGACTTGATTCTGTGAGAAGGGCTATGTGATCTGGTGTTTGAGATAATGAACTAAGTTCAACTTGATTTTCTTCTATGAAACTTTTGAATCTGAAACACATAATGTGATCCAGCAAAATGCCTTTATATGCTTATGCTCACTTACTTTGGAAAAACTGGAAATCATGACAGGGAATGATTGAAACCTTGCTGTTACAACTTTTTTGTCAGCTCTGATGACTGTTATATTTACAGCTGGTGACAATGCATTATTGTAGGATGGGCCAGTCCATATGGGTAGAGGTTGATATGAGAGGGTTATCATTACAATTTCAGCATGTGTTTTTAATAGTTGCAGGTTGTGCATTTTGAATAAATGCCTGAAACCATTTGAGGTTAGGAATATATAAGGAAGAAAAAGAGCTTCTTCCAAGACAACTGGTGTAATGTGTTAGTTATTCATATAATATTGCTCCTTTTCAGTTGAATTATTATTCAGATACATAGTTAAGAGGACGTGACCCTAGTTGAGTATTTAGTCTAGGCCCATTCCGTGTCCATGTCTTTAAATCTGACTCATCTAGTGAATTTTCTTAGAAACTGTCTTCTAGATCAACAGAAGTTGTTAAAAATCTCAGCTTGGCACTGGCTTGGCCATTTAGTCAGACTTTCTGGGTCTCCACATTCTTATCTGCAACAAAAAGGGCTGAAGTGTGAGGCTAAATGTCTATGAAAGTATCTAGCACAGTGGTAACCATGCAGTAGGCTAGGATTTCCTGTTTTTTTGTTTTTGGTTTTTCCCCTGAAGCCAAGGTGTTAGTACATAATCTTATCCATCTCTGCTCAGAGGTAGAGGTAGGGGTCACAATGTGCATTTTTAAGACAGCAAGGAAAGTGTCACTAAATAAAAGATTATTTTCAGGTCATTGGGAGTAACTAGATTTAAAATAGACTGGGAAAAATTTTGTGACCTATCTTAATTATTTTAACATTATAAAAGCATGTAATTTTGTACTTGTGACATCTGGGTAATTAGGCTTTCTAGCTCATAGTTGGGGGTTTCTTTCACTGCAGATTGGCTATTACCCATCAGCACCTTTCTGCTCTAATTGAAACCATTTTCAATGAGACCAGGATGGGAAAGGATGGCTTTGATTTTGAATCACTGTAAAAACAACTTTTATGTGTTGAGCTGCATTGAGTTTTTATTTATTCACTGAATTTTATGGTTAAAAAAGGCAAATAACAAGGTAATTATATTTAGCAGATGAAAAGAGACATATGAAAATGATAAATTTAGCTGTGGCTCTCTCTGACCTAATATAATAACATCTCCGTTTCAAAAGCCTAATTATTTCTCAGAGAAACTTTTTACTTTGCTTACACAACTCAGTTAAGAAGAATTCAAATAGCCCCATGGGTATCCCCAAAATAGAGCAACAGTATTACCCATTGTTATTAATTGCTTTTTAGGTTAAGAAAAATGGTAAAGGAAATTAATTTTAATAGTCATTAAAAGTGGAATTTAACATTCTTATACTACTATTATAAATTGTGGGAAATTTTTGTACATTAGATAAGTTGTCTGGAGTTTTTGACTTGTTTCTTTTAGGTTTATTTTTCTAGGAAACTTCTGGCAAGTCAGAAATAAAGTCACTTGGGGATATATATAAATAATGAATGCTAAATATTTGTTTTGGAGAGAGAAATTCCATTAAAGCATCAATTGCTGTTCAGCTCCACATTTTAAACATACTGTTAAAACAAAACAAATTGTTCAAACATACTGTTGTGATTTTCAAAATTATAACACAATTACATCATGTCAATATAGCTCTCCTTATAAAATATTGATACAGATTGTATATATTATGAAGTATGATATATAGCATATATTGTATTTTATGTATAAATAAACATGCAATTTTATAGAAACTGCTTTTTCAAACGGAATGCCATTTTTTGTTGGGATTTTGTATAAACTCTACCTTTTGACTAACATTTACCTTAAGACATGATATAGCCCTTTGGACAAACAAATTTGGACCCGTTTTTCCCTTTTGTGTTCCACTGAGCTGGCTTAGTTGACAACATTTTTTTAAACCAACATAGATATGAATTTAATTAATTTTTTTTTTTAGATATTTTATTTATTTATTTGACAGAGAGAGAATGAGAGCAGGAACACAAGTAGGGGGAGTGGGAGAGGGAGAAGCAGACTCCCACCGAGCAGGGAGCCCGATACGGGGCTTGATCCCAGGACCCCGGGATCATGACCTGAGCCGAAGGAAGACGCTTAATGACTGAGCCACCCAGGCACCCATGAATTTAATTTAATTTTGATTTAGACCAAGTTGGGGTTTTGTCTTCACTTTTGAACTGGGAATTAAGCCTCAAGAATGACTATGTCTGGTGTTCCTGGCTGGCTCAGTCGGAAGAGCATGTGACTCTTGATCTTGGAGTCTTGAGTTTGAGTCCCATGTTGGGGGTAGAGATTACTTAAATAAATAAAATAAAAAAAAATGACCGTGTCTAATTGGAAAGGTTGTCAGAGGCAAATGTGTCAGGAAGAATAAAAAAACCAGGAAATTGTGTTTGGGGAGGCTGTTTGCTTGGCTATGCTATGCACACTAGGAAATATTTGACGAGTATAAGTACAGTAGAGCAAAGCCAGGTCACATTCAGTGATGCCTGACTATGAGTCAGCAGCCCCAGTCAAAAAACAAAACAGCAAAAACAACAAAGAAACAAAACTAAGTATATTAGAGTCATGCATAATATCTGCTACACCCATCTAGCTGATCACTGCCTGCAAGATGCTAATATTTCAGTCAATTCAGGTGAACTTTATATATCATAAAGGGACATAGCCCCTACCTCTTTTATTCCTGCTCTAATTGAGCTGGCTACCCCACTCATTGTCTTCTAAGGACCTCGTAAGAGCCCACTCTGGGCACTAGGCTCTGTCCTTAGCTTCTCCGTGCCTCAGCTCTTTCACCTCTGAAATAGGCTGATTCATTATATTAACTTCTAGTGACCCCAAGCTCTGATGGTTTAGAGATCATGGGTCTTTTCCTTAACAAGAGGTGGGGAACAGAGGGAAAAACAGAGAGCATTTAAAGGTAGTGGGATTAAAAAAAAAAATAAAGGTAGTGGGATATAGCTGGAGGGTTCATTGAGATGATAATTATATTGTTTGCTTTGAAATGACTTATTCATTTTACAAACTTTTATTATTTAGCACCAGCCATTTCCCAGGCACTATGGTAGGCTCTGGGTATACAAAATATGGAGAACCCAGATCCAGGGGCTCCTATTTTCATGGGGAGGGGTGATGAGAGAATATGGAAAAACTAGATATAAACTCAAAGTGTTAGAAGTTCTATGTCATGCAAGCAGGAGACACCCAGAGCAGCACAAATTTCTGTCTGCAACATAGGCAGTTGTCAGAGTGGAGGAGATATTTACCCCAAATTGGAAAGCTGGGTAAGGACTCAGTAGGTAGGCTGGTGGGAAGGACTTCTGGGCAGAGTAAATGGCATGTGTAGAAAAGAAGAGATTAGACAGCACCTGGCTTCTTTGAGAATCTGCACATAGTTAGGCTGCATGGCTGGAAAGCCACGTGTGAGTAGAAGACATTTGGGATTCAATGGCAGACAAGGAGATAAGAACCTTGGAAGCCAGGCAGAGGTATTCAGATTTTATCCTGCAAGTACTAGTGATGATGCCCATGAAGTGAGGAGGTCACAGAAACCAGAAGAGACTGCAGTTTTGAAAAGCATTCTTTGTTGAAAAGCAAAGAAGAAAAGAGAGACTAAAGTATCTACTGAATTTTTCTGTATGAGAATTGTGTGTGAGTTTTGCAGGAGCAGTGTGACTAGAACAGAGAGGGCAGGCAGCAAATTCTTGTGGGTTCAGCAGTGAGTTGGAAGGGTGGTGGTAGAAACCGCTAAGGGTAGACGACGTGGCAGGAAGTCTAGCTGTGAAGTGTACAGTGATGTCTAAAGCAAGATTTCTCTGGGCACCTGGGTGACTCAGTCGGTTAAGTGTCTGCCTTCAGCTCGGGTCATGATCCCGGGGTCCTGGGATCGAGTCCCACATCGGGCTCCCTGCTCAGTGGGGAGCCTGCTTCTCCCTCTGTCTGCCGCACCCCTCCCCTCCCCGGCTTGTGCACGCGCTCTCTCTCTGACAAATAAATAAATAAAATCTTAAAAAAAAAAATAAAGCAAGATTTCTCAAAACCAGCACTGCTGACATTTTGGGCTGTATGATTCTTTGCTGTGGGGGCTGTCCTACGCTTTGCAGGAAGTTTAGCAGCATCCCTGGCTTCTACCCCCGAATGCAAGCAGTAACCTCTCCCCTAGTTGTGTCTCTAGACATTGCCCTGCTTGAGAGCCACTGGGTAAAGAGCAAGATGCAGGGTTAGGAAAAATTTTTTTCCTTTTGGAGAGACATCATCTTTCTAGAGAACGAAGAAAGAATGGTGGGATAGGCTGAGGATAAAGGAAAGAGGTGGAAAATGATGAAGAAAGACCTCAGAGGTGACATTGGTGAGGAAAGACCTGAGATGACACATTGTATATGGGGTCGGGGGGAGGGAAAACTAGCATCCAATGAACAGCTAATGGACCATGCCCTCAATTCAATGGCTGTGCTTGGACCTCTGTGCACAGGGTCTCAGCAGGTGCTAATTTTTTTTTCCCTATGTGGTCAGACATCGTATTTTCACTGTTTAAACTCCAGTTGAGCCATCTGTGGTTATGCTGTGACCTGACCCCTGTACCTTGTCTGTGGCTTCCTGCTTCATTTGCTGCTGCCCTGACGTCTGGGAGGGAAGGGTGGTAGTAGACTGAGAGTAGTGGCAGCTGGCCTGGGAAAGGCTTGTGAAAGCAGCAGGGCTCTGAGGCCCAGAGGGAAGGGGATGGAGACATCAGGTGGGGAATAGGATTGTACAAAGCAAGGGAGATGCTGAAAGAGGACTTGCCTCTGGCAGTATTTTATTTTGTACTAGTTTGGGCTATAATATAAGCTGTCCGACAAATATCTTTCCACTGCCTCCAAGGTAAAAATATTGTTATTTATAAAATCACCCAAAGGAGACATGTTTATTTGCTTTAGAAGAATAATTAAAATATGGACCCCAATCACAAAATTAAGGGCCACCCTTTTTATAGAAGAAGAAAAAAAAACCCATTATGTTTTATTTGAATCAGAATCAGCTTCAGGTAGCCTTTATTTCAAGCAGCTCTCCAGGGATAAACCTGGACAAAAAAAATTCTTATGAAAAAAGATTGGGACAAATTAATTAGCACATTGGTGAGTTTGTTTAAAGAGTGTGAGTTAGTCACAACAAAGCCGATAAATTAATTTACACCTTGAGTGAGAAAATTCAATTTATTGTTAAAAACGTATTTTAAAGCCCAATGAACAAATACTATTTCCTATGACAAACATGTTTTTTAAACTTTGTAGTTAATATGGAGCGATATCACATGGGGCCAACTTCATGCTTAAACATTATTTGACTGCTTTCCTGAGAGATGAAACAAACAAACAAAATACAAAAAAGAAAAAAGAAAAATAAAACAACAACTATAATAAAACAGCCCACACTAATTTCTTCTTCTTGAATGAGAGTACTCATAAATAAGAATTCTAACAAAAAAAATAGAGCATGCATAGTTTTAAACTTGAAGCAGTTCTGTGGTTGATCTCTAATAGTTTATTGTCTTAGGTCACCAAAATAGTCTTCCACAATCTCTCTTTTATGTTGCTGAGAAGAATTATGACCGGCATACTGTTTGAATTCTCAAAGTAATTATGGTCAATATAATTATTTCCTTTTTAGTTTTCCCATCAAATATAATTGCAGCTTGTAGTCTTTTCATTTAACCCAAAATGTATTAAAAATATTGAAGCTTATAACTCTAATGCCACACTTGTTACGTTTCTTTCACACCACAGAAAACTTGGGCACTACAGTAAACACTTCTTGATGCCCAGTATCCAACATTGATTAATACATTTGTTGAATGGAATATGGAATTGAATAGTGAAAGAAGAAAACTTGATAGACTTACAATTCTTTTTTCTTTTTATAGCAGTTAGCTGTATGTTTTGGGGAAGTTAGTTTCAATCGTATTTAATTTAGTAATTAATAATAAGCACCTCCAGAGTAGACAGGACTTTCTGTGCAATATAGAAGACGGTAAATATGTTTGAGACACAGCTTTATATTTAAGTAGCTTTCAGACTAATTGGTAAAAAGAACTATATGTATAAAATGAGAGCTAGACTTGATACACACTGTAAAGTTAATAGAAATGCACAGTGAGGAGTAAATTTAAAATCCAAGACAGCGATCTGTACATATTTGCTAAACTCATTGTCATCCTACCCACATTTTGGAAAGACATTATTAATTGAGATATTTAAGAACAACAACAAAACTCGTTCCTGAGATTGATACTTAAAGGGAATTTAAAATGAAATAGAATTTTTCAGATGGAAAGATTCTTTGAGATTATATAATCCAGTGCTTTAATTTGAAGATAAAAAACTAAGGCATAGACAATATTCGTAACTACTACAAGGTCACACCGCATGTCAGAGACATTGGAGCCATGCTTTTTAGTCTGTCTTTGTGTACAGAAAGATATTAGTGACATTTCTTCTAGAAATAAATGGGAGGTGGGTGGATCATGGGAATCTCTTCTCCCCAAGGCAACAGGAAAATCCCCCACCTTTTGTAGAGTCCAACTCTGGTTGATACTGTATTAAAGTCTTCCCATCAAATATCATTGCAAAATATAGTTTTCTGTTAAACCCAAGACATATTCAAAATCTTGAGGTATTTGGGGGATTTGGGGGATTATGGGATATATATTATGGGATACTACATATAAGTAACACAAATCTGTTGATGTTGGGTAGGTGGCAGAATGAAGAGGTTACTCCAGTGATGTATTCCTTCCTGCCTTGAGGCTGCATCACTGGTGTCTTTGAGAATTTTTTAGTTCACTCATTAATGGAGTAGCAACTATATGTGGTGCATGTGATTAATAGGAGCCTCAGGGTGATCAAGGATAACTAAGGATTGTTCTGGGCTCTTAGTAGTTCACATGTGCCTTTCTCAGGAGTGATGCATGTTATCTTTCTCACCCCAGCTGTCTGTTACATTTGGAACTGGGAGTGGGTAGACAGCCACAGTGGGGACAGTGCATCAGCCATTTCGTGCCCTGACTCATTCTCTCTGCCCACCTTTTACAGGTGTATCTGAAAGTGCCTCACCTCAGCTGCACCAAGATGCTTTTCCCCTGCACACCCTGGGGCTTCTCTGATGCTCTGGTGTAGAACACTGGGGCAAACTTCCTGACCCTCGTACATATATCTGGAAGTACCAGGGCATTATCGTCTAGGGCAGTGGTTCTCAAGAATGACTAACACTAGGGGATGATTAAAAAATAGATTCCTGAGTATCACCCACAGATATTCTGACTTAGTTGCTTTACTTTGCAGCCGGAATCAGGGTAATAAAAATGCTCCAAGTGATTCTGATAAGCGGCCAAGATTGAGAACCGTATAGGGCTTCTAGACTTGACCAGTGGTGGATAGAACTGGTAGAAAAACATCTCTTGGGTGGGAATTTCTCAGTGCATTCTACACAAACAACTCATTCTACACAAACTTTTCAGTGTCTCAGTGGGGTTGAGCTTCCTTTACCCACAGTGATGATGAGTTACAGAATGTACCATGGAAGTCATTTTCCCTCATTCCCTACTTCTTTCTTCCAAGAACTCCTATTTCCAGGAATTAATTACAAACTACACTACCTGCACTCAGACCCTTATCTCAGGCTCTATTTTTGAGAAGGAACCTAGGCTAATATTAGGCAGAAAAACCTAAGCTTAACTCTGGCTCTCATTGCCTGGCCCTCATGGGAGCATATAGAGGAAGTAGATGTTTGTTCTGCATGGTAAGTAGGTGTAAAAGAGCTCTCCTTGCTTCACCTCATGGTCTGTTTCCCAGGGTATGTTTAAATACACCAAAGACAGGTATTCTGAGACAGTTTATTAGTGTTAAAACTTCTAGATTTCCTTGTTGTAGTTCCTGAGTATGAGTCCTTTTGGGTAATCTGTACTGCTCTCTCCTAAATATTTCCTTAATTGCTTGAGACTTTTCATTATAAGTTGGGATGAAAGAGTACATTGATGTTAATTTTCCCAGTTTTAAATGTGCCACTTCAAATTCTCCTTTCACCTCATCATCCCAAATTGTGACCCCCTACAATCTTTCCTACTGTGCTCTTTTTCAGTCTGTAAATTATTGGAAGGAGCTTCAGGTCTCTTGTGGTGGAGGCAGAACCGGGGGTACCATGTGGACTCACTTGAACACCATGGAAAGAGCGGTCCATGTCCACTTAGGGATATCATGGTCCTTTCTCTTTATTTAGGCTAGGAGATATACATCTAAATATTTATAGATGTAGATACAGATCTATCTATCTATCTATCTATGTAGATATAGGATATAGAGATATAGATATATGAGAGTTATTAATATTTGAATACATTTATAGTCTTTTTTTGGATGTCAATTTTAAATACAATTTTATTTAAGACATTTGATTTTCCACTTAACAATACAGTGCTTATAAAGTGCAATGTTTATTTCCTTTCCCTGTGCACATATTCCATATTCAAGTATCAAGAATGTCCAGTTTATTTACTATAGCAGCTCAACTTTAAAACTGCCATGGAATTTGCTACAAATTTGGATCCTTTGAATATTTGTGTGGAACAATGCTAGACCTATTCTCTCCCTCTGGTGGTGCCTCCTCTGGGCCCACCATCGAAGAGGTTGATTAAGCCAACCTAAGAATTGGTCTAGCATTTTTCCATACATTTATAGCCTTTAAAAAAGGTTAGGGGCACCTGCGTGGCTCAGTCGTTAAGCGTCTGCCTTCGGCTCAGGTCATGATCTCAGGGTCTCAGGGTCTTGGGATCGAGCCCCGCATCAGGCTCCCTGCTCTGCGGGAAGCCTGCTTCCCCCTCTCCTACTTCCTCTGCTTGTGTTCCCTCTCTCGCTGTGTCTCTCTCTGTCAAATAAATAAATAAATAAAATCTTTAAAAAAAAAAAAGGTTAAGGGTGCCTGGGTGGCTCAGTCGGTTAAGCGTCTGACTTTGCCTCAGGTCATGATCCTGGGGTCCTGGGATCGAGCCCCATGTGGGACTCCCTGCTCAGTGTGGAGGCTGCTTCTCCCTTTCCCTCTCCTCCTCCCCCCCACTCATGCTTTCTCACACTCTCTCTCTCAAGTAAATAGTCTTTTTTTTTTTTTAAAAGACTTTATTTTTTAAAAAGACTTTATTTATTTGACAGAGAAAGAGAGCGAGAGCACAATCAGAGGGACCTGCCAAGGGAGAGGGAGAAGCAGGCTCCCTGCTAAGCAGGGAGGCCCGATGTTGGGCTTGATCCCAGGACCCTGGGATCATGACCTGAGCCAAAGGCAGACACTTAACCAACTGAGCCACCCAGGTGCCCCTCAAATAAAGTTTTAAAAAAATAAGGTTAAAATTTCTATAGTGAGTAATGTTGAAACATAGCATTTATTGTAACTGAACACAATACATAAGAGTTTACAAGAGTTATATAGAATTCTGAGCATGCATATGCTTAGTTTTAAGTGTTTTTATATGTCACCTTTATTTTTTAAATATTTATTTATTTTAGAGAGAGAGAGAGAGAGCGTGAGCAGGGGGAGGGGCAGAGGGCGAGGGAGAGAAGCCCACTCACTGCTGAGCGTAGAGCCCAACTCAGGGCTCTATTCCCGAGATCATGACCTGAGCCAAAACCAAGAGCTGGATACTCAACCAACTGAGCCACCCAGATGCCTCATATATGTCAACTTTATTGAATCATAATTTACATATATACAAACACACCCACTTTAAAGGTATAGCTCAATGAATTTTGACAAATGTGTATATCTGGGTAATCACCACCGCAATCAAGGTAGAGAACATTTCCTGTCCCCCCAGAAAGTTTCTTCATGTTCTTTTGAAGTTAATTCCCTTATCCCCAGGTCCCAGCAACTACTGACTTGTTTTATGTAGGTACCTGTTCTAGAGTTCAGTACATTTGGACTCCTACAATATGACTCTTGTGTTTGGCTTCTTTTGTTTAGCATAAGGTTTTTGAGATTTATCAAAGTTGTGGCATGCATCAGTAGTTTGTTCCTTCTTATTTTATTTGGTTTCTTGTACCGCTGAGGGTACCACAGTTCACCTGTTGATGGACATTTGGATTGTGTCCAGTTACTAGCTGTTATGAATGTAGCTGGTGTGAGTACTCTGGTACTGGTCTTTGTGTAGATATGTCCTTATATTCTTGGATAAGTGCCTAAGGAATGGAGTTGCTGGGTCATATGATATTTTTAACTTTATAAGAAACTACCAAATTAACTGTTTTCCAAAGTAGTTCTACCATTCTGCTCTGCCACTTGCCAAGTATGAATTTTCCAGTTGCTCCACATGCTCACCAACACTTGAAATTTTGTTTTTATAATTTTAATTATTGTAGTGGGTGTGAAGTGGAATCTCATCATAGTTTAAATACAAATTTCCTGATGACTAACAATATGGAGAAACTTTTCATGACATTATTAGCCATTTGGATATTTCTTTTGGTGTAGTGTCTGCTCAAGTCTTTTGCCCATGTTTTACTTGGGTGTCTTGATGGAATTTATATCATCAAAGTTGTTGAATTTATTTTCATAAAGTGTTCAAAATATCCTTTATTAACTCTTTATTTTTTTATTTTTATTTTTATTTTTTGAAAGATTTTATTTATTTATTTGAAGAGAGAGACACAGAGAGAGAGGGAACACAAGCAGGGGGAGTAGCAGAGGGAGAAGCAGGCTTCCCGCCAAACAGAGAGCCCAATGCAGGGCTCGATCCCAGGACCCTGGGATCATGACCTGAGCAGAAGGCAGACGCTTAACGACTGAGCCACCCAGGCGCCCCCCTTTATTAACTCTTTAAAGCATAGCCTCAGTGATGTCCCATCTTATTCCTGATTTGAAAATTTGTGCTTTCTTTCTTTTTTTCCCTTGATCAGTCAACTAAAGTTTTGTAATTTTATTGATCTTTTAGAAGAATCAGCTTTGTTCTGTTGTTTTTATTTTGTATATCTCTGATTTCTTTTCCTATATTATTTTTCTCCTATTTTGAGTTCAATTTGTTCCATTTTTTTATGATGGCAGCTTAGTTGATTTTTAGACCTTCTTTTTTAATGGAAGTGTCTAAAAATATACAGAACACTTGAAGCACTGCTTTGCTACATTCCAAAAATTTTGGTATTTGTGATTTTATTAAAATGACTTTCTAGTTTTTTTTTTTTTACAATCCTTTTTCTTCTGCCTTATGGCTTATTTAGAAATGTGTTGCTTAGTTTTTAAATATTTAGAAATTTGGAATATTTTTTGGCTTATTTTTAATTCCAGTCAGAGAATTAACTACATGATACTAAACTAATACTTTTAAATTTATTGATATTTGAATGCCAGCATGTGGCTCATCTCAGTGAATGTACCGTGTGTAGTTGAAAAAAATCTGTGTATTGTGCTGATAATTGGTCAAGTTATTTGACAACATTATAAGTCTTCATTATCCTTACTGATTTTTGTCCTACTACTGTCAAGTTTCAAAAGAGGACTGTTGAAATCTCTATTTCTCCTTTTAGTTCTATTAGTGTTTGCTTTATGTACTTTGAAGCTGTATCATTATGTACATATTTAGGGTTGCTAAGTCTTCTTGATGAATTGACCATTTGTCATTACGGAATTTCCTTTTTTTTGTTGCTGATAATATTTCTTCTTCTTAAGTCTGCTTTTTTTGATATTAAAAGCATTCTCCTTTTTAATTAGTATTTATATTGCACACCTATCTTCAACCTCTTATTCTCTTACATTTAAAGTGAGTTTCTTGTAGATAGAATTTCATAGATTCTTGAATTTTTATCTAATCTCATGATCACTAGTTTTTATTTAGTTTAGTCCATTTACATTTAATAAAATTATTAATATGGTTGGCTTTAGGTCTACTATTTTCTATTTGTTTTCTATTTTGCCCTCTGTTCTTGGTTACTTATTTTTCTTTTGGATTGAATTTTTTTTGTATTACATTTTATTGCAACTATTGGCTTATTAGTTGAAACATATTTTTTTGTGATTGCTCAAGGGTTTACAAGATGTGTGTGTATGTATGTGTATATGTGTGTATACACATCTATGTCCCTCTGTGTGTGTTGCGTTTTTTTCTCTGGTTGCTTTTAAGATTTTTCTCATTATCACTATTTTAATTAATGTCATAGTGTGCCCTTTTTGGTGTGTGTGTGTTTATCTTTTTTCAAATAAACTTTTTACTAAAGTATGGTATACATACATAAAATCAAACAAATCAAAAGTGTACAGATTGATGAATTATCAGGAAGTGACATGCTCATATAACCACAATCCTGATCAAAATAGAAAATGTTACTTGCCCTATAGAAGCTCTTTTATAAGTCCCCTTCTAGGCATTACTCTATCTACCTCAAAGAAATTGCTCTCCTGATTTCCTACACTATAGATTAGTTTTGCCAGATTTAAAATCTTATGTAACTGAAATTATACTTTAAATGCTATTTGTGGCTGGGTTCTTTTACTTTACATTCTGTTTGTGAGACTTAATACATGTTATTAGATGTAGAAATAGTTTTTCATTCTTGTTACATATTGTTCATATCCCCACACATATTTACCACTATATTGTTGATGGACATTTTAGTAACATTCATTATGTGGCTTTTGGTACACATATATATCAATTTTTGTTGAGTATGTCATTAGGATTGGAATTGCTGGGCCTTAAGATATGACAAGTTTCAGTTTTAGTATCAACTAATGGTATACTGAAATGGATGTACAAGTGCTCTCTCAGCTTCCTTTCTGCTTCTTGCAGGCTATCCCTAAACTCCCTGATTACTCCATATTTTATTCATGTCCAGAAAGAGCAGGCAGCAGGGAAAGAGAGCAGTGTACTAATAGGGGTGAAGGCTGATAGAATAAGATAGTTGGGCTGTCATGCCATGGGCAACTTTGGGCTATTGTCCACATGTGGTCTGGTCTCTGGAAATGCAGGTAGGCAGCTGAGACTTCGTCTCTTAGAGGGAAATCAGTGGTCCCTGGTGCATAGTGAGGCATACTTTCACAGTCTTATAAAGGGTATAGCTTCATTCCTTTCATAAATATCAGGCAGTTCCATCCACATATTTTCCATAAAAATCCATTTACCCTATTTGAAGCCCTTTGATGAAGGAGACTAGTTGGCCACCTATTACCTAAATGTCTTCTCTGGCTATTCTAGGCCCACAAATGACCTGAGAATTTCTGACACACCACCCTTTTCTCTTTGGGATCCTGGTGTGATCCAAATTTCATAGATTTTCAAGTGTGCTGGCCTTACATTCCCCACCTCTCATACAGTCACAGAAATTGGAGGAAGGGTAAGTGGCCTATTCTCTTGGCTTTCTGAATGCCTTCCTTCAAAATTCCCTTTGACCTTTATTATGTCTTTCTGTCACGAGTAAGTCTCTAAACCATTTCTGTCTGGCCCTGATACAGTATAGGAGTTTGGCACTAGGAATATAACTCCCTTTGCACTGGGCAGTTAAAAATATTATCTCTCTGATCTGAGCTATAAATTGTCTCCATGTATTTCTATACTCTAGCTCAGACTGGGGGTTGGGGAGGGACTAGCAGTTACTCTGCACTCTTGTGTTAACCTTGGCTTACTTTTGGTCCTTCAAAGCCTCTCACGATCATATTTTTTTCCACTTGAGCTATTGCCAAGTGCCTGATTTCCATACGTTCTTAATTTAAATTGCCAAGAAAGAGAATCACACTGGTTCATTTTGTATCTTTGCACAGAACTTCTAATGTCTGATCATCTCCCAGGCAGCTGGTGACTCTATGGATTGGCCTGTGTTGCATTCCGTTGTGCCAGAAGTGGTGTGGGGGGCCACTGGTAGCCCACAAAAAAGTTAGGACATGTGTTAAGAGGAGTTTTTGATGCCCCAGAATCCTGGTTTTGCTCTGACCAGTCATCTGTAGCATGTGTCTTTTGTGCAATATTTCCAGTTATAGTGATGGCTTTGTACTACCTTCTGCATCTTATAACCAATAGCATGAGAATGCAAAATCCTGGGGTCAGGAGTGCAATGTGTGGCAGTATGACTAGATGTTTCTCTGTATGAAATTAAGAAAAACACAGCCAAGGAAACTCTGCGTTAGTGCTTTCATTTTGTTTCGGTATAGGTCTGTCTGGATGATCAAAATAGATGGGAAAGAGGCGTGGTGGGGCACAAATCCTATTCCCTCACTTCCTAGAGGTTCAAGACTTGTACTGAGAGAGCTCTCCTCTCACGATCCCTTCTCCCTGTTTCTTCTCATGGTGAGGTCATGTAGAGTTTACTAGAG
This sequence comes from Phoca vitulina, assembly GCF_004348235.1. Classification (NCBI taxonomy): domain Eukaryota; kingdom Metazoa; phylum Chordata; class Mammalia; order Carnivora; family Phocidae; genus Phoca; species Phoca vitulina. Next base: position 20,978,753 of record NW_022589718.1, read on the forward strand.
ATGTTCATGTGTATATTACCTATAATTTTGAACAGGCAGATATCTCAGTTGCAGGCAACATTACAACTTTAAAGTTCAGCGGCTTGTTAAGATTTTTTTTTTTTATTAACTCAATAATGCTAAACTTCATGTCTTTTCACAGCACTGTTAGTGATTCCTGGTATTTCTTTTACCTTTTGATTATTTATAGACATCCTAGATATTTAACCCCATGTTATATATATTTTTTCCTGAATTTTTTTGATAAGAATTTTAAGGTTGACATTATTATGATCACACGTATAAGCAGGTATATAAAAAATTTGCAATGGATGGCAAGGCTGCTATTATGCTTGATACTTAACCCAGTGAAGATGCAATTAATTGCATAAAGAGCTAGAGTGATGTCAGCCCTCAAACTACAAATCATAGGAAGGTTTTGAATATTTGAGAGCAGTGAATTTCCATGAATGGAATGGTTAATCATTTTGGTGCATCTTGGGGGGAAAATTAGCCTAATTTTCAGCATGATCCACTTCTTAGTACTATCCTCACAAGGTTTTCTGAGATAACACAGCATTCACAGTTGCTAATGGGCTTTATATCTACTAAGTTGTTGGCATTTTATTTTGATACACTGATAGAATAAGCTTCAAGAATACATAACAGAGTGCAATAGCCTCCAGCTACCAAATACTAGATTTAATTATTAGGACTAACACGAGTGTTTAGACTTACTGCTTGCAGTACTGTGCATAAGCATTATTAAAACTGAAATTAGGGATCCAGTTACACTCCATATAGAGTGTGAGAATGCCAGTATTTTGGGACCTTGGAGATGACCTACTTCATTCATTGTAGAAAAGAAAATTAAAACTCCAGGAAAAGGGAATGAGTTATATAAGGTTATAGAGCAGTTTTGAGGGAGAAACACAATATAATCCCAGCTCTCCTGCTCTTCAGTCCCAGGATTTCCTCACAAGCCTGGGCTATTTTTTTTTTCAATGCCTTTATTTTGTCTTCTTTTCTATGTATTTTTCCATGGCAGTCTTATCAAAATCTTATCCATTATCCCCATGTTTAAATTTCTTACCATTATTGTCTCTTTATAAATAAAAATATGAATTGTTATTGGAAAGAAAACCTATGCTCCTTGTCTGGTGTGTATCTCCTTTACTATCACACTCACGATGCTTCTGACACCAGATGTATGGGGATTTTTTCCCTCACACCAGACAATTCTGTGACACCAGCTGGATGTCCTACAGTTTAACTCAATGCTGACACTGTCAACCCGGAGATGGTGTCAGATCCCACAGGTTAAGGGCTCAGTCCCACAAGACTGCCCCTACCCCTTCAGATGTAGTCACAAGCCCTAGTTGTTACTTGTGCTCTGACCAATTGGCTATTAGCTATGAATTGGAGGTTCCTACAAACACCTCCTCAGATTGGACTATTTGCTAGAACAGCTCACAAAACTCAGGGAAACACTTACTTACACTTACCGGTTTGTTACGTAATAAAAACTACGATAAATGATACAGCCAAACAGCCAGATGGAGAGTTACATTGGACGAGATCTGGAAGAGTCCCAAGTGCTAGAACTTTTATTAAAATTCTGTATTTTTTTTTTTACAATTTTCTATAACTAGGGTAATGAAACATGAAGTGAAATGTAAAGGAATTGTCTCCCGATTATAATTAATACTAATTATGGCTACTGGGAAGCTACCTAAGTAGCTACTGTGCTGTATCTAGGGTCTAGGCAGCTATGCTGAGTTACAAGAGATTGCCTAACTACTAAATGCAAACTTATTGATGCATATAGAAAGCCATTTGTATTAATATAATTAAGAGACCCTACCTAGCCCTGATGAAAAATTACCTGAAAGTAACAGAGGACAGAGTCCTTATTTTAAAGTAAATGAACTATTGGGAGAAATTATGATTAGTCCAACCATAATTGGATTTAATGAGACTGAATAGAAACAAATTAGACATAATTGGAAGTTAGGCAAAAGTCAATTAAATCCTTATAATTTTAACTTTATAAAAGTTATTGAATTAAATGACCAGGATCAATTAACAAAGGAAATAGAGCCATGAAGTAGATTTTCAGGAAATTGGTACTTTTTTGAGGGGAAAGTATCATTTTACGTAATGATTAGAATTCAGTGAAAATCAGTTGAATCAATTTTGCAGCCTAACTTCAAAAGAAGTAATTATGCAAATTTTGGTTTTACCTACAAAGTGCTGCAAAAGTTGTTTTTAAGGAATCAAGGAGTAGAATTTGATAGAACAAAATAGCCTGTTCATAAAACTCATTGAATTCAGGATTTGGAGTCAAGATATGGTTGCTTTTAACTCTATATTCACTTCAGAGCTGGGTTAGCTATCTGAGATTTGCAGTTGGCCCATTGTAGAAATCATGTGATTGAAAATACATTCACCACCTTGCTCTTTATAGACCTGCTCTGGGCATTAGTCCTTATTCCTTCAGCACCACTGTCAGCCCCAAATGCCATCACACTAAAGGCCCCCAGTCAGTTTTTATTTGGTAACATAAGTGAAGTTCTGTGCAACTGGTCGCCTAGGAACTCATGCTAATAAACTGCTTACCAACACCATCTCCTCACACTATAGCCAAGGTCAATTAGAGTGTTGGGATTTCTGCTTCCTGGGCGTGCAGGGAAATTTATGTCATCACTCACTCTGTGATGCTTAATGACCTTCAAAAGGAGTTCTAAACATGCACTGACTTGGAAATGTGATGGAATTATATTGTAGTTTTGATTCTATAATGATGACAGAAATATTAATTCTGCAGCGACGGCAGCAAAGGTAAGAACAGTAGCAAATCGGGCTGAGGGAATAAATCTAGATGAGATGCCCAATGCAACACAGGTTTATAGACACTATCCTTTAGATACATTATGTCTGAAATAAAACCAGTTCCATATACGCTGTAGGCATGGTAAATTCTCTGCTGAGGCATGTTCTCTACAGTTTTTTTGTTTGTTTGTTTTAAAGATAAGTGCATATTAAATCAGGTTAAAGTCCAATGGAATTATGACATCAATGCAGTAAGATTTTGTGCAAAGATATGAAGAATATGAGAGGTGTGAACCCAGATTTTGGAGAATAAAGAACAAACATTTGTAAATAAGAAATATCTCCCAGGGGCACAGTAGGTTAAGCAACAGACTATTGGTTTCAGCTCAGGTGGTGAGACCGAGCCCCATGTTGGGTTACACGCTCAGTGTGGAGTCTACTTGAGATTCTCTCTCCCTCTCCCTCTGGCCCTCATGCTCATGCTCTCTCTCTCTAAAATAAATAAATCTTTTTAAAAATTTATTATTTATTTATTTTTAAAATTTTATTATGTTAATCACCATACATCATTAGTTTTTGATGTAGTGTTCCATGATTCATTGTTTGCGTATAACACCCAGTGCTCCATTCAATACGTGCCCTCTTTAATATCCATCACCAGGATGACCCATCCCCCCACCCCCCTCCCTCTAGAACCCTCAGTTTGTTTCTGAGATAAATCTTTTTTTTTAAAAGAGGTATCTTCCACTTTGTTCCTTTATAAACCAAAACACATCCAGCCCCACCCGGCTATGATTCTTACATAACACAACATCATCCTTGACAAAGGAGGTATAGTGATCCTTTGCAGCTCAGGAAAAAGGTGGGGAGGCACAAGATTCATGACAAGGGCTTCTACTGCTTTTGTGGTGATGTGTGGATGGATGCATTTTCCTGTTTGCATGTAGATGCCATGTTGAAGAAGATGGATTTCTTAAGAATTAGTTTAAAGTCAAATGACTGAAATATCTATCACTGATCTCTAAGCCTTTCAGGACTTCAGTTATTCCTTGGTGTTACCAGATGATAGAAGCAGTGTTTAAAGTCAGAGCAGGCGAACTTTGACAGGAGCCAGAGTGAAAGAAAAGGAGGAACCAAGAAAGATCCAACACAGAAAAGCTCCCAACAGTGAGGTCTGGCCCTGTGTAATGTGGGTCAAAAGGTCATCTTGGGCCCCATTTTCCAGATCTTTCCAGTCTTCTGTGATTTCCATCCCTTCCTGTTCTATCACTGTGAGTCTGAATGGAAGAAAGGAAAGCATTATCTAGATCTAGGAATAGAAATAAGAGAGCAGGGAGGTAGAAATAGTGGTGGGGGTTGAAGTATGAGATAGAATAGTTTGAACTTCTGCTATTACTGCTATAGTTCTTTCCCTAAAACCCACTCTGTTTTTATGAAAAATGTAGATTGAATGCTTCTTGTATACATGATATTATGCTAAGATTTGATCAACTTTTTATGATGTGAGTCATCAGGAGGGAGGATTAATGGACTGGCTATTTTAGTAGGGACAGGGGCCATGGTTCTTAGGCTCTGTCCTGAGTTTGAGTTGTTGGCTAGTCAACCCAACGCTTTTCAGCATGAACTTCAACTCAAAAGATCAGTAAGATCCAGACCAAATTCCAGTTTCAGCTGTGTGATGTTTTATGAATTCCTTAACTTCTCTGACTGTCAGATTTCTCACCTGTGAAGTAGATGCAATATCTTTTTACAGGTTTGAAGAATAGACCAAAATAACATTTTATCAATATTTTGTAAAAATCTTGGAAGAGAGCAGGTACTTGATAAAGGATAGGTATCACAATTTTTAATAATTTGATCTCTGTTTAGACTTTATTTTGGAGAATGGAGTTCAATAAGGTTATACAGATGATATTACATCATAAGCTCTTGTTTGAGAATTTCTTTTTCTCTTCATGTAGGAATGACAATTTGGCTACTTATAGAATGGTTGGTTTATTCTTTTTACCCTTCAAAAATTTATATTCTTCTCTCCATTTTTTCTACCCTCTAGACCAGCTTAAGTAGGATTGGAGTTTGGAATTTACCTATAAACCTATTGAGCTCAGTGTATTATTTGTTGATTTAAATTTTGGTCAGGAAAGGGGAATGGTGAAGTCTATTTTTAATTGCCAAACTTCTGTAAAGGCTATTTTATCATTCAGGTTTTCAGCTTATTCTTCAGTATCGTACTTTTGTGGAAAATCATCCATTTAATCCATGTTTTCAATTTTATATCTGTAAAATTATTCATATTATAATCTTCTAAATTTTGGCTATATCTACAGGTATAGCTTGTATTTCAGTCTTTTTTTTTTGAGTTTCTCATTTTTTAAAGTATTTTATTTTTTTTAGTTTTTATTTGAATTCCAGTTAACATACAGTGTTATATTGGTTTCAGGTGTACAATATAGTGATTGAACACTTCCATACAACAATCAGTGCTCATCACAACAGCACTCATTAATCACCATCACCTATTTCACCTATCCCCCTACCCACCTCCCGTCTGGTGACCATCAGTTTATTCTCTATTCTTTTCTTTATTGATCCATTTTAGAGAGGATTGATTATTTTATTAATCTTTTGAAAGAAGTAATGTTGGGTTTTGTTGATCTTTTCCATTGAACTTTTTCCCCATTTAATTACTATTTGCTCTTAGTTTTATTATTTCCTTTCTTCCTGTTTCTTTAGATTTACTCTGTATTTTCCCCCTTACTTTTTACCTGAGATGCTTCATTCATTAATTTTTTTAGTGAGGTAAAAAATAAATAACATAAAAATTACCATCTTAACTATTTTTTTCCTCTTAACTATTTTTAAGTGTATAGAAGAGTAGTGTTAATAGATGCACAATATTGTATGACAAATCCCTAGAACTTTTTCATCCTGAAAAACTGAAAGTCTGTACCCATATTACATAAGCTCTTTTGTTCCTTTTCCAACCCCTGGCAACTGTATTTCTACTTTCTGTTTCTAAGAGTTTGACTACTGTATTTATTTATTTATTTTAAAGATTTTATTTATTTATTTGACAGAAAGAGAGATAGTGAGAACAGGAACACAAGCAGGAGGAGTGGGAGAGGGAGAAGCAGGCTTCCCGCTGAGCACGGAGCCTGACGTGGGGCTCGATCCCAGGACCATGGGATCATGACCTGAGCCAAAGGCAGATGCTTAACTGACTGAGCCACCCAGGTGCCCTGAGTTTGAGTACTTTAGATACCTTATATAAGTGGAATCATGTAGTATTATTTTGTGAATGACATTTCACTTAGCATAATGTTCTCAAGGTTCATCCATTTGTAGTATATGCCAGGATTTCCTTTTTTAAGACTGAATACTCTTCTATTTTATGCATATTTCATATTTTCTTTATCCATTCATCTGTTGATGTACATTTACGTTGCTTCTGCCTTTAGATTATTGTGAATAATGCTGCAATGAACATGGGTGTGCAAATATCTCTTTCAAGGTCTTGACTTAAATTCTTTTGGGTATATACCCAGAAGTAGAATTGCAGGATCATTTAATTCATTCATGTTTTTGTTTGTTTATTTTTGTTTTTTAGCTTTATTGCAGTCTAGTTGACAAGTACAACTGTAAGATATTTAAGGTGTACAGCATGATGATTGAATATACATATACATTGTGAAAGGATTCTCCCCAGTGAGGTAATTAACACACCCATCACCTCACATATTTATCTTTTTAAAAACTATTTTGGTGAGAACATTTCAGTTCTACTCTGTTAGCAAATTTTAATTATACAATACAGTGTTAGTAACTATAGTCATCAGCTTATATATTAGATCCTCAGACTTTATTAATTTTATAACCAAAAGTTTATACACTTTTACCAACTTCATCCTGTTTCCTGCAACCCCTTTTCTTTTTTTTAATTTTCTTTTTTTTATTATGTTCTGTTAGTCACCGTACATTACATCATTAGTTTCTGTAGTGTTCCATGATTCACTGTTTTCATGTAACACCCAGTGCTCCATGCTGTACGTGCCCTCCTTAATACCCATCACTGGGCTAACCCATCCCCCCACCCCCCTCCCCTCTAAAACCCTGTTTGTTTTTCAGGTCCATAGTCTCTTATGGTTCATCTCTCCCTCCAATTCCCCCCACTTCATTTTTCCCTTCCTTCTCCTAATGTCCTCCATGTTATTCCTTATGTTCCACAAATAAGTGAAACCATATGATAATTGACTTTCTCTCCTTGACTTATTTCACTTAGCATAATCTCCTCCAGTCCCATCCATCCGCAACCCCTTTTCTAATCTCTATTTTAAGAGTTTGACTTCTAAAAAATGATGACATGTGATGTGGAGCATCTTTTTATATGCTTATTTGCCGTCTGGATATCTTCATTGGTGAAGTATCTGTTAAAGTCTTTGGTTCATTTTTAAATCAGGTTGCTTGCTTTTTTATTGTTGAGTTTTAGGAATTCTTTGTATATATCATCATTTTTAGGTGGGTTCTTTAATTCATTTTTATTTTATTTTTTATTTTTTTAGAGAGGGAGAAAGAGGCGGGGGGGGCAGAGGGAAAGGGACAATCTTTTTATTTTTTAAGATTTATTTGTTTACTTGAGAGAGAGTACAGGGGGAAGGGGCAGAGAGAGTCTTAAGCAGACTCCTCACTAAGGGCAGAGTCTGATGTGGGGCTTGATTTCACAATGCTGGGATCATGACCTGAGCCAAAACCAAGAGTCAGAAGCTTAACTGACTGTTCCACCTAGGCACCCCAAAGGAGAGAGAATCTTAAACAGTTTCCATGCCCAGCATTGAGCTGACACAGGGCTCGATTTCACAACCCTGATATCATGACCTGAGCTGAAATCAAGAGTCCGATCGATGCTTAACTGACTGAGCTACCCAGGTGCCCCTAGGTGGGCTCTTAAACTTAAAATGCATATTGCTAGATTCAGTTTTTGAGCCTCGTCTTATTATTTGTGTTTAAATGATTGGGTTAAGCTATTTAGATTTATAGTGATTACAGACATTTAAATTTATTATACTCTCCTACTTAGGTGCTTTCTTTTGCCTTAAGTTTTTATGCTTCTTTTTCCCCTTCCTTTCCTCCTAATAGATAAATGAAGTTTTTTTTTTATTTTTCATTTTTTATTTAAATTTAATTAGCCAACATATAGCATATCATTAGTTTCAGATGTAGCATTCAATAATTTATCATTTTCGTGTAACACCCAGTGCTGATCACATCAAGTGCCCTCCTTAATGCCCATCACCCAATTACCCCATCCTCCTACCTACCTCCCCTTCCACAACCCTCAGTTTGTTTCCTATAGTTAAAAGTCTCTCATGGTTTTTCTCCCTCTCTGATGACTTCCCATTCAGTTTTCCCTCCCTAACCCTATGATCCTCTGTGCTGTTTCTTATGTTCCACACGAGTGAAACCATATGATAATTGTCTTTCTCTGATTGACTTATTTCCCTCAGCATAATACCCTCCAGTTCCATCCACATCGATGTAAATGGTAAGTATTCATCCTTTCTGGTGGCCGAGTAATATTCTGTTGTATATATTATAACACATCCTCTTCATCCATTCATCTGTTGGTGGACATCTCAGCTCTTTCCACAATTTGGCTATTGTGGACATTGCTGCTATAAATGTTGGGGTACTACTAGGTATTTACCCCAAAGATACAAATGTAGTAATCAATGAAGTTTTTAAAAATTCTTGACCCCCTTCTACTTCTATATAAGGAAATTTGCTACCATGGGCCAGAATCAGCAGAATCAACAAATAGTTTATATGTTTTGTAGGTTTGATTTGTGGGTGCTTGTTCAGCTTTTTTTAGTTAGTGGGAAGTCTGAGGCCTCCATTGTGAATATGTCACTCAAGGTAAGTTTTATATTTGTTTAGCCTGGTATTCTAAAACATTTCCTACTTGGAATTTCCATACCTTTCTTTCTTGGCTTAAGTATTCTTAGACCCTGCTGTAGTACAAATTCAAAATCCAAAACTGTTTGAGGGTAGGACTGTAGTTTTTTATTCTCAAGGGGGAATTTTTTCCTTTCTCAGGACTCAGACTGAGATGGACAAGTTTCCTTTTCATCTCTACTTTCATTAGAAGCTTTTCTTTCCTGATTCATGACTTCTGAATTTATGTAGGGGTCTCACTTCCAACTCTTTACCTTGTAGGGGCCCAAAGCCTTGTCCTCTGTCCCCTGCACAGCCTTGAGATCCAAGTACCTAGGATGTTGGGATTGACAAATGTTTGCAGAGAAGTCATGATGTTTGTATTCATTGATCATCCAGGTTTTCTGCTTTGTCTTATTCTTTCCCCTGGGATATTTCCCTCACTCTCTTAGAAGCACAACTATGCATTTAAATGGGTGTTTGCTATATTTTATCTACTATTTCTATGTGTTTTGCAGTAAGGGCTTTTCAGAATATCCAGTTCAACTTATTGCTAGGAGAAGAGGTTTGTTTTAATGTACCTTAGAAATATCCAATTCCATTCAAGTAATAGCTTATATAAAAGCCATTCTTGCCTCTTGACACATGGGACTCTCAAGTAGTCCTGCTGAGCCACATAGTAATCTATGTTCTCTTAACACAACTGTACTTCTTTGAACGAGCTTTATAATTTTGTTTGTTCCTTATGGAATATTGTCTTCTATTACCATCAGTATATATTAGTGTGATTCTTGTTACCAGTTATGTAACATTCAAATCAGCCTTAAATCCATTCTACTCTAAGGTAGGTCATTAATAAAGATTGCTAAGACCTTAATGACCTTAATGAGATCATATATCCACTGTTATAAAGCAATTCTGTAGGCAACCTCTGCATGAACTAAAGTGCCCAAAATGCTCTAGTAGAGCAAAATAAGCAAAGTTTCATATGGGTAGTTTATTTGATTCATTACTTATCTCTCTTCCTGTAGTACAGTGCATTCTCCTTTCTTTTGCAGGACCTACTTCTCTTCCTTCAGTCCAATCATAAATCGTTGTCCCTTGTTTAAGGGGAGGCACATGACCCAGTTGGACCAATGGCAAAACACCCCACCTCTGGATACAGAATTGGTCCAAGTTTAGGCAGGTGATTTGGTTGGACCAAACACAGAAGTAAGTTAAGAGAACCTTTTCATCTCAGCTTAGAAGGATGCCGGCAGAGAGCCATTGGACTTATGTTTTCTGCTGTGGGGGAAGAGGTAGGTTTCAGGTTAGGGAGGTTAGAGGCAACATACCAAGAAATTGGCAATGCAAGAACTAGAGAGATAAAGAGTCCTGGCCCCTTGCTTGCAGTCCAGCTTTGCCCACAGTCATCCTGAAATTTGGTTAGGGAAGATGCCAGTTCCTTTTTTGAGATAGCTGGTTTGGGTTGGGTAAATATCTGTTCCAGTCAAGGGTCCTGATTCCTTAGCATTTTCTTCAAAAAAGTATTTGTAAATATTTCATTACTCATGGACACGTTTTTGGTGATGAACGAAGTGATTTATATAAATACAATCTCTGTGTTTTAGTGGTTTGCATTCTAAGAGCTGTAAACTTGGCACTCTTTCTCTAGAACTGCTAAGCTCAATGAATCTTTAATACCCACTTTTGGGGTATATAGTTAAAAATTAATAGCTGAAAGTCATACATTTTTCCAGGAGGTTCAGACCTACTCCAACTGAGTGCTAAGTTACTTTTAGGCATTGGTGTGTGTGGAGCTCTTGGTTAAGGTTAAACTGTTCCCTTCTCCAACACATAGGAAAATTGATGCATAAAAACTTCTGGTGTAATAGCTATCCTTCTAGGCCCCTAGGCATTGGAGATTTGGTTATCTTTCACTCAACTGACAATTGATCCATTGTTTGCATTAAATAATCTGGCTTTGTTCAAGCACACCACTGTTTGTGTTCTTAATTCCAAATCTTACCTCATTATGAACAATTTTCTACTCTTTCCTCTGGGGAAATGCTAATGCTGCTTGTTTATATAGAAAGTAAAGTTAAGGAGTCAGCTTTGACATTTTGGCTTGCTTTCACAAGCAAGAAAGAGTAGTACTGTATTCATATGTTGCAGTACTTTTTTTTTTCACTTTCCCCCCTCTTTATGTTGGATTGTGCCTGCAGCAATAAGTGAGTACCTCAGGTTCCTTCATGCATTGGCCATTAACCACTGACAGTAATGTCTTTAATGAATGTTTTTTTTTTTTTTTATTAATTTGTTTCTACTTCCCTTGTTCTAGAGCCTATAGCCAGCAACCATGTTTTAAGTGGATATTTGGAATAACAGTGAAGTTTCCCACTGTGGTTCTTTGGCTTACATCAAGCCTTATTTAATGTGTTCAGGAACTGGGACAAACTGGTGGGAACTAGGAAGGTCTGTTAAGCACCCTTCAGGGACTTGAGGAGCTAAGTAGACTCATACTGTCAACTCACCACGTGTGTACCCAGCACTCAAGGACATTGCCAGTGGGCCACCAGGAACAGCCACAGACAGATAATTGTTGTGTTTTGGAATTAGTCATTTTATTGTTTTCAGTGAGCTGGAATCTTTTCTTTTCTCCTAGATTTTCTTCTTTCGAGTTGTGCTGTTAATTCACATTGTAGAATTTTATAAAAACAGTCCAATGAAACTCACCTTTGCATCTCTTGTAAAGTTATTGCAGGTGCTAGTTTAACATTTCACAGTGATTTCTTGATGAAGAACTGAGGGAAAGTTGCTTTCTGGACTCACTATCTAAAAAATTTGTGCTTTATTGAAGCAATTGTTTTATTTACTCTAAGTAGACAATATGAATTTTGTTACCTTCTTTGGGTTGACTGCATAGCATAAAACCAAACTCGTTACTCATCTCTGGAAAATAGAGAGGACTAGTTGGCATGTGTTGTATGATGAGTCTTTGCAGTGCACCTCATTTTTTCTTTACTTTGAAGAAAGTATTTTATCTTGTGATTTTATATGCATTTTAATAAAATTCCTTTTTATAAAAAAAGCAAGGCATAAATAAAATAGGGTAGATATTTCTTTTTTTTATTTTTTTAATTTTTTTTTAAAGATTTTATTTATTTATCTCAGAGAGAATGGGAGACAGAGAGCATGAGAGGGGGAGGATCAGAGGGAGAAGCAGACTCCCTGCTGAGCAGGGAGCCTGATGTGGGACTCGATCCCGGGACTCCAGGATCGTGACCTGAGCCGAAGGCAGTTGCTTAACCAACGGAGCCACCCAGGTGCCCCTAGGGTAGATATTTCTTACAAAGTGATGCTTAATCTCACCCAAACTCATATAGTCACACTCTTCCATTAGACATAGTCCTAAGCAGTAAGCAACAAAGCCCTACACATCCAAAGTGTATGGCTCTCAGTGCCATGGCTTTAAGCAATTCCTTTTAGCCGTTATTTCAAGGTCTAATCTTAGGTTGCATACTATTTGGAGGAGCTTTATTTTAATTTTTTAATTTTTTAATTTTTTAATTTTATTATGTTATGTTAGTCACCATACACTACATCATTAGTTTTTGATGTAGTGATCCACGAACCATTGTTTTCGTATAACACCCAGTGCTCCATACAGTACGTGCCCTCCTTAATACCCATCACCGGGCTAACCAATCCCCTCTCCACCCTCCCCTCTAAAACCCTGTTTGTTTTTCAGGTCCATAGTCTCTCATGGTTCATCTCTCCCTCCAATTCCCCCCACTTCATTTTTCCCTTCCTTCTCCTAATGTCCTCTATGTTATTCCTTATGTTCCACAAATAAGTGAAACCATATGATAATTGACTTTCTCTCCTTGACTTATTTCACTTAGCATAATCTCCTCCGGTCCCATCCATGTTGATGTAAAAGTTGGGTATTCATCTTTTCTGATGGCTGAGTAATATTTCATTGTATATATGGACCACATCTTCTTTATCCATTCATCTGTTGAAGGGCATCTCGGCTCTTTCCACAGTTTGGCTATTGCGGACATTGCTGCTATGAACATTGGGGTGCATATGGCCCTTCTTTTCACTACATCTGTGTCTTTGGGGTAAATACCCAGGAGTGCAATTGCTGGGTCATAGGGTAGCTCTATTTTTAAATTTTTCAGGCACCTCCACACTGTTTTCCAAAGTGGCTGTACCAACTTGCATTCCCACCAACAGTGTAAGAGGGTTCCCCTTTCTCCACAATCTTTCCAGCATTTGTTGTTTCTTTCCCTGTCCATTTTTGCCATTCTAACTGGTGTAAAGTGGTATCTCAGTGTGGTTTTGATTTGGATTTCCCTGATGGCTAATGATGATGAACATTTTTTCATGTGTCTGTTACCCATTTGTATGTCTTCTTCAGAGAAGTGTCTGTTCATCTTTTCTGCCCACTTTTTGACTTGATTATTTGTTTTTTGGGTGTTGAGATTGAGAAGTTCTTTATAGATTTTGGATACCAGCCCTTTATCTGTAGTGTCATTTGCAAATATCTTCTCCCATTCTGTGGGTTGCCTCTTTGTTTCGTTGACTGTTTCCTTTGCTGTGCAGAAGCTTTTTATCTTGATGAAGTCCCCAAAGTTCATTTTTGCTTTTGTTTCACTAGCTTTTGGAGATGTATCTTGAAAGAAGTTGCTGTGGCTGATGTCAAAGAGGTTACTGCCTATGTTCTCCTCTAGGATTTGGATGGATTCCTGTCTCACATTGAGGTCTTTCATCCACTTTGAGTTTATCTTTGTGAATGGTGTTAGAGAATGGTCGAGTTTCATTCTTCTGCATGTGGCTGTCCAATTTTCCCAGCACCATTTATTGAAGAGACTGTCTTTTTTCCATTGCATGTTTTTTCCTGCTTTGTCAAAGATTATTTGACCATAGAGTTGAGGGTCCATATCTGGGTTCTCTATTCTGTTCCATTGGTCTGTATGTCTGTTTTTGTGCCAGTACCTTGCTGTCTTGGTGATCACAGCTTTGTAATATAGCTTGAAATCAGGCAACGTGATGCCCCCAGCTTTGTTTTTCTTTTTCAACATCTCCTTGGTGATTCGGGGTCTTTTCTGATTCCATACAAATTTTAGGATTGTTTGTTCCAGCACTTTGAAAAATGTCATTGGAATTTTGATTGGGATGACACTGAAGGTATAGATTGCTCTGGGTAGCATAGACATTTTAACAATGTTTATTCTTCCGATCCATGAGCATGGAATATTTTTCCATCTTTTTGTGTCTTCTTCAATTTCTTTCATGAGTGTTTTGTAGTTCCTAGAGTATAGATCCTTTACCTCTTTGGTTAGGTTTATTCCGAGGTATCTTATGGTTTTTGGTGCTATTGTAAATGGAATTGTTTCTTTAATTTCTCTTTCTACAGTTGCATTGTTAGTGTGTAAGAAAGCAACTGATTTCTGTGCATTGATTTTGTATCCTGCCACATTACTGAATTGCTGGATGAGTTCTAGTAATTTGGGGGTGGAGTCTTTTGGGTTTTCCACATAAAGTATCATATCGTCTGCGAAAAGAGAGAGTTTGACTTCTTCTTTGCCGATTTGAATACCTTTTATTTCTTTTGGTTGTCTGATTGCTGTTGCTAGGACTTCTAGTACTATGTTGAACAACAGTGGTGAGAGTGGGCACCCTTGACGTGTTCCTGATCTTAAGGGAAAGGCTCTCAGCTTTTCCCCATTGAGGATGATATTTGCTGTGGGTTTTTCATAGATGGATTTTATGAGCTTGAGGAATGTTCCCTCTATCCCTATACTCTGGAGAGTTTTAATCAGGAAAGGATGTTGTATTTTGTCAAATGCTTTTTCTGCATCAATTGAGAGGACCATATGGTTCTTCTCTCTCCTCTTATTGATGTGTTCTATCACACTGATTGATTTGCGAATGTTGAACCACCCTTGCATCCCGGGGATAAATCCCACTTGGTCGTGGTGGATGATCCTTTTAATGTATTGTTGGATCCTATTAGCTAGGATTTTGTTGAGGATTTTGGAATCCATATTCATCAGGGATATCGGTCTGAAATTCTCCTTTTTGATGGGGTCTTTGCCTGGTTTGGGGATTAAGGTAATGCTGGCCTCATAGAATGAGTTTGGAAGTTTTCCTTCTGTTTCTATTTTTTGAAACAGCTTCAGGAGAATAGGTATTATTTCTTCTTTGAATGTTTGGTAGAATTCCCCAGGGAATCCATCAGGCCCTGGACTCTTGTTTTTTGGGAGGTTTTTGATCACTGCTTCAATCTCGTTACTGGTTATTGGCCTATTCAGGTTGTCAATTTCTTCCTGTTTCAGTCTTGGCAGCTTATAGGTTTCCAGGAAGGCCTCCATTTCATCCAGATTGCTCAGTTTATTGGCATATAGTTGTTGATAATAATTTCTAATAATTGTTTCTATTTCCTTGGTGTTAGTCGTGATCTCTCCCCTTTCATTCATCATTTTATTAATTTGGGTCCTTTCTCTTTTCTTTTGGATAAGTCTGGCCAGTGGGTTATCAATCTTATTAATTCTTTCAAAGAACCAACTTCTAGTTTCATTGATCTGCTCTACTGTGTTTCTGGTTTCTAATTCATTGATTTCTGCTCTAATTTTAATTATTTCTCTTCTAATGCGTGGCTTAGGCGTCATTTGTTGCTTTTTCTCTAGTTCTTTAAGGTGTAGAGTTAGTTGGTGAATTCGCGATTTTTCTATTTTTTTGAGTGAGGCTTGGATGGCTATGTATTTCCCCCTTAGGACCGCCTTTGCAGTATCCCATAGGTTTTGGACCGATGTGTTTTCGTTCTCATTGATTTCCATGAATTGTTTAAGTTCTTCTTTGATTTCCTGGTTGACCCAAACATTCTTGAGCAGAGTGGTCTTTAGCTTCCAAGTGTTTGAATTTCTGCCAAATTTTTTCTTGTGATTGAGTTCCAGTTTTAGAGCACTGTGGTCTGAGAATATGCAGGGAATAATCTCAATCTTTTGGTATCGGTTGAGACCTGATTTGTGACCCAGTATATGGTCTATTCTGGAGAAAGTTCCATGTGCACTCGAGAAGAATGAGTATTCTGTTGTTTTAGG
>NW_022589718.1:20994592-21024976 GCF_004348235.1 Phoca vitulina
TGGAATGTTCTGTAAATATCTATGAGGTCCATCTGGTCCAATGTATCATTCAAAGCTCTTGTTTCCTTGTTGATTTTCTGCTTAGATGATCTGTCCATTGCCGAGAGTGGAATATTGAGGTCTCCTACAATTAATGTATTGTTATCAATATGACTCTTTATTTTGGTTAACAGTTGGCTTATGTAGATGGCTGCTCCCATGTTGGGGGCATAGATATTTACAATTGTTAGATCTTCTTGTTGGATAGACCCTTTAAGAATGATATAGTGTCCGTCTGTGTCTCTTATTACAGACTTTGGTTTAAAATCGAATTTGTCTGATATAAGAATTGCTACCCCAGCTTTCTTTTGAGGTCCGCTGGCATGGAAGATAGATCCCCATCCCTTCACTTTCAGTCTGGATGTATCTTTAGGTTCAAAATTAGTCTCTTGTAGACAGCATATGGATGGGTCCTGTCTTTTTATCCAATCTGCAATCCTGTGCTGTTTTATGGGAGCGTTTAGGCCATTCACGTTGAGAGTGATTATTGAAAGATATGAATTAATTGTCATCATGTTGCCTGTGAAGACGTTGTTTTTATAGATTGTCCCTGTAAATTTCTGTTGTATATCACTCTTGGGGTCTTTCTCCTTTTATAGAACCCCGCCTAATATTTCTTGCAGGGCCGGCTTAGTGGTCACATATTGTTTCAACTTCTGCCGGTCGTGGAAGCTCTGCATCTCTCCATCCATTCTAAATGACAGCCTTGCGGGATAAAGTATTCTTGGCTGCATGTTCTTCTCATTTAGTACCCTGAATATGTCTTGCCAGGCCTTTCTGGCTTGCCAGGTCTCTGTGGATAGGTCTGACGTTATTCTGATGTTCCTCCCTCTGTACGTAAGGAATCTCTTCCCCCTAATTGCCCTTAAGATGGTTTCCTTGGTTCTAAGATTTGCAAGTTTTACTATTACATGCCGGGGTGTTGGCCTGTTTTCCTTGATCTTAGGAGGGGTCCTCTCTGCCTCTAGGACTCGAATGTTTGTTTCATTCCCCAGATTAGGGAAGTTCTCAGCTACAATTTGCTCAAATACATCTTCTAGCCCTCTCTCTCTCTCCACTCCCTCCGGGATTCCAATGATTCTGACATTGGAACGCCTCATGGTGTCACTTATTTCTCTGATTCTATTTTCATGGATTCTGAGTTGTTTTTCCCTGGCCTCCTCTTTTCCCTTTTTATCTCTTATATTGCCTTCCAGGTCGCTTATTCTCTCTTCTGCCTCAGTTATCCTAGCTGTTAGATTATCTAGATTGGATTGGATCTCATTGATAGCATTTTTAAGTTCTGCCAATTCACCTTTTATTTCTGCCCTTAGAGACTCTATGTTGCCATTAATTGATTTCTCCATTCTAGCCATTGTCTTCACAATTGCTAGCCTGAATTCCATCTCCGACATCTTGGTTATATCTGCATCCATTTGTAAATCTGCAGCATAAGTCATAATCTCTGAGTCTTTTCTGTTTTGGGGGCTCCTCCTCCTAGTCATTCTGTTGATGGGTGTTTGAGGGAATGTACAGAGTCCAAATTATTGACCAGAACCCAAGCAAGATGCACCTGTTTTCTTGGGACCTTAGGGTTGCTGGCCTCTTGTTTTCCCAGCCTGTCTTCTGCGGGAGGGGCCTGCCGCACTGTTACTCAGGCAACCCTGTTTGGGCGGAGTTGCCCTGCGCCCCTGTGGCGGGGGATGGGCTCAGTGGGAATCAGTCTTTGGGGCTTTTGTTCTCTGGCACCTTTCCCTGGCGGCTTTCCGCATCTCTTCCACAGTCAGAGCAGAAGAGACCGTTTCCAACCCTCTGCCTTGGAGTGGAGAGATCGCAGTCTGTTCTTCAGTGAGCTCTCCAGGCCACACTGTCTCTGTTTCTGTCCCTGCTGCTATAAACTGCAGCGGCCTGGGTTGTGCGCCCCTCTGCAGCGCTCCCAGTCCTGCCTCCAGGTCGGGGCACGTCTCTGCCCTTTGTGCTTCTAAAACCGCCAGCCACTCCCAGTTCGCGTGTGGGCGACTCCACTGCTCGGGGTTTCCACCCCAGGGGTTGCAGTTCACCGGCGCGACCCCGGCGCACCGGGTTTCTGTCTCGGAGGCTGCAGTTCGCGTGCATGTGACCGTCGCTCCCGGTTTCTGTCCGGGGGGGGGGGGGGGGGGGGGTCGGGGGGGCCCGGCCCCCCGGCGCGGGGGTTTCCGGCCGGGGGGGGGGGGGGGGCTGCCCTAAAGTCCTTTCCTGGCGCTACCGGTCTGCGAATCTGTGCCCCGTCTGCAGTGTGCGAGGCTGTCACTCACCGGCAGTGTAGGATCCCCACGGCCAGGCACCCTCCCGCTGCCCTTTATCCTCCGATATCTGCCCGCAGGATCACGGCTCTCTGCTTCAGACCTCAAAACCAACCACCTGCAATATTCTGTTTGTAGAGATCCAGATCTTCTTACATCTCAGGCTGGTTTCATGGGTGCTCAGAGTGGTCTGGTAGATATCCAGCTCAATTCCGGGGACCAGTTGAAATAGGGTCCCCTACTCTTCTGCCATCTTTCCCCCCCTCTGGAGGAGCTTTAATATATGATTTCAGAGCCCACAGTAGAT
Source organism: Phoca vitulina (assembly GCF_004348235.1). Classification (NCBI taxonomy): domain Eukaryota; kingdom Metazoa; phylum Chordata; class Mammalia; order Carnivora; family Phocidae; genus Phoca; species Phoca vitulina. The sequence goes on from NW_022589718.1 coordinate 20,997,200, forward strand.
ATAAAATGAGAAAATTAGAAATAGGGAGAAAAGTTTTTACATGGGGATGTGACAGCAATCATGACATAGGTGACAAAGCTAAGCAATACAAATAACCCCACATACTTTAATAGTCTGTAATTTATCTATTATGTATATGTATATAGAATATAAATTACATATATTGTATAGATATAACTTAATATTCATAATTATGACTCAATAATTTAGAATTTGTGGCTGTCCAGAATTCTCCTAGTCCAAAGACTTTAGGTAATTGAGTTTTATATAAATTTTTACCCAGCATTTAAACTTCTAACTTATGTGAATTGTGAATAAAATGGAAGAGCCACACATGGAAATATTCAATGTCTGAACCTCTCATGGCAACATTGATCAAATAGATTAGAAGACACATGGATGTAGGTGTAATATCTTCTAGTTTCACTAGAAAAGTATCATTTAATAGTATGGAAATGATTACATAGATGTCTCTCCAGGGCCTCAGTAGCAAACAGCTTCTGTGTCTACCCTAGCATGCAAAAATGCTCCATTTAAAATTTAAGCTATAACTGTGTGTATTGTATTATCTATAAGTACATTTCTACTTGGTTTAATGTTAGAGTTTTTCAAGTTATAAGAAATGTATGCACATTGTAGATTCAATTCATATTGGTTATGTATGTGCAAATATTTATTGATAGGACGCATTAAACTCATGTCTTCTGTAACTAATTAACTCCTGAACTTACCCTTAAAGAAAAAAAAAAATCCAGTTAGCCTCTCTGGAGAGCATGGGGCTCTTCCTCTAATCTCTTGTCTCTGAGTGTTGATCAAGGGCAGTAACGTCCATTTCCCCAAAACAAGGAATGGTGTTTCCATTTTGTGAAACTGATAGGTTCACATTTTCTGTAGGTGGAGTCTTGAATGGATATAAATCATTGTGTATTTGGTCTTCCTTCTCTTTCTAACCATAAGATCACTGAACAGACATTTATTTCCCTTTAGAAATCTCTAGAAGGCAGAGTGAGGGTTTTAGGGGCCAATGCTTGCGTTCCCCTCTAGCTTCATGGCATCTTGGCCCTCAGCTATTGCTCTGACTGGAGAAGGCCTAGGTTAATGCTGGACTTTGGAGAAAGTGTTGTTACTGTCCTTTCCCTGCTTTCCTTTTCTATTGCCCTGGTGGGTGTGTAACTCTGAGATTCACATTTCACGAGGAAGAAGTCCATTTAGGTCTGTACACAAAGCTGTAAGAGTTCTCCAGGTGATTCAGCCTGTGGAGTTTGGGCCAAAAATCTCACTCATCTAGTAATAAATAGTAATAAATGTTGTTTTACTTTAAAAAAAAATTACAATTGTTCTCTGTCAGTATGTTTTTCTAGAGGGTTTTGCAGGAAGGAGTGGTTCATGGAGAATGAATTACTTGACATATGCCATAATTTTTTTTTATTAAAAATTGTATTTTTAGTAAGAAACTAAGAAACTACTTATTTTATTTTTTTAAAAAAGATTTTATTTATTTATTTGTCAGAGAGAGAGAGCACAAGCAGGGGGAGCAGCAGGTAGAGGGAGAAGCAAGCTCTCCACTCCACTGAGCAAGCAGCCGGATGTGGGACTCGATCCCAGGACCCTGGGATCATGACCTGAGCCGAAGGTAGACGCTTAACCAACTGAGCCACCCAGGTGTCCCAAGAAACTAAGAAACTATTTAAATATTATTTTATTTTATTTATTTATTTATTTATTTTTTTAAAGATTTTATTTATTCATTTGAGACACAGAGATACAGAGAGAGAGAGAGAGCATGAGCAGGGAGAGAGGCAGAGGGAGAGGGAGAAACAGGTTCCCTGTTGAGCTGGGAGCCCGATGTGGGGCTTGATCCCAGGACCCCGGGATCATGACCTAAGCCGAAGGCAGACGCTTAACCATCTGAGCCACTCAGGCGCCCCAGAAACTATTTAAATATTTTTTTAAAAGTAAACATTGAAAAGTCTTCCTCCTAATCTCATACTTGTCCCCCATCCAGCTGCCATGGCCCACATCATTAGGATACCATTATTGTTTGTTTGTTGTGCATCCTTCCTGAATTTCTATTTGTGCATGCAAACAAAAACAAGTGTATTCCCTTAGCTTCTCACTTTTTACATAAAAGGTATTATATTAACACACTGTTCTAAACCTTGCTTTTTCTCTAAACATATTCCATATCAGCCAATAGGCATACTTTTTGCTATTAAAAATATATTGAGGTATGATTGAAATATAACATACTAGTTTCAGGTGTACAATATAGTGATTTGTTACTTGTACATATAGCGAAATGATCACCATCATAGGTCTAGTTAACATCTGTCACCATACATATTTACAATTCTTTTCCTTGTGATGAGAACTTTAAGATTTATTCTCTTAGCAACTTTCAAATATGGAATACTGTATTATTAATTGTAGTCACCATGCTGTACATCACATCCCCATATGCAATTCTTTTATGACTAGATAGCATTACATTGTATAGGTATCAATATGCTATAATTTACTTAAGTAGTCCCCCTATTGAAAAATGGTAAGGTTAATTTCCAATTGTTTGCTAATAATGCTTCAACAGGTATAGTTATGCATACATTATTTTGCACACATTCAAGTACTTATAAATCCAAAAGTGGAATTGCCATGTCAAAGATTATATGTATTTGTAACTTTGATAGGTACTATTTGCCCTCCATAGGGATAGTAAGATTTTATATTCCATAGCCCCACGTATGGCATATGTTATAAAACTGAGTTTTGCCAATCTAAAAGGTGACAAATGATATTTCAGGATAATTTAATTTGCATTTCTCATTTTATAACTGAGGTTGACATCTGTCAAAGAGTCATTTAAATTTTTCTGAGAACTATGTTTATATCTTTGGATGTATTTGCTTATTGTTGTTAAATCTTTCCATTTCAATTTCTAAGAACTTACTATATATTAGATTAACACTTTATCTCTGATATGGTTACAGATGTTTCTTCCAACTTATTATATGTCTTTTAATTTTGCTTATTTTGCCATCAGAAACCTTTTATATTTGTGTAGTAAATTGTTAATATTTTATGGATTCTTGGTTTTTAGAAATAGAAAGGCTTTAGTCTCTACCAGGTTCTTAAAAAATTCCATATTATGTTACTTTTAGGGTTTTATTTTTATTTATATTTAATTTTTTTTAAAGATTTTGTTTATTTATTTGTCAGAGAGAGAGAGAGCACAAGCAGGAGGAGTGGCAGGCAGGGGGAGAAGCAGACTCCCCACTGAGCAAGGAGCCCGATGCTGGACTCAATCCCAGGACCCTGGGATCATGAACTGAGCTGAAGGCAGCTGCTTAACCAACTGAGCCACCCAGGCATCTCTATATTTAAATTTTTTATTTGGAATTTATTCTAGCAGCTAATGTGAAAAGTGGATCCAATTTTATTTTTTCATATTTCTACCTAGTTATCAAAATACCATTTATCCAAATGTCCCATCTGTACTCCACAATTTGAGATGCCATCTTTATCTCCTTTCCTTGAAATGGGGTGGGGGGAGACAGGGGTTAGAGATCCTGGCAAACTGTCCTCCTGGAGTGAGATCCTAGCCTTTTGACAGGCAATGGTGTTAAAAAGGAGCTCCCATCTTCTTGGCCTCCAGATACAGAGGAGACATTCTATAACGTGTAGCTGAGGAAGGAATGGGAGCAGGTTCTGGCTCAAATGTCACAGGCTCCCACCATTCTTATGGACATTTAGGAGATTTTTTTGAATAAATGCTTATTGATGCACTTAGTCAGTTTCCAGATATTTTTTTTTAAATTTCCAGATACTTTAAATATTTGTGTTTTATAATATGTCAAGTTCCTAATGCAGCTATTCTGAAAGTCTGATCAAATTTTTTTTTGTGTGTTCTTTAGCAATGTTTTAATATAACATTTGTTTATATATATCACATTTAAATGTGATATGTGTTTGTGTGTGTGTGTAAAGATTTACTGATAGATAAAAGGCTAGGCATAACTATTATGTCTTATGTTAGATTTTATGTGTTTATCAATTTTCAAAGTTTTTCACTATGTGGTCTGATTTGTTTATGAACAATCTTTGTGGCAGTTAGGTTTGGATAATTGCTCAGTGCTTACCTTTTAAATGATAACTTTATATAATATTTTTAATCATCCATTAACTTACATAGTGTTATTCTCCTGTTTTGCTCAGTATTAAAATTAGGTTTCTCTTCCTACTATGTTTCTTCCTCCCATTTCTTTCCCTTCTGGAATTTAATCAATGACCTTCTCAGTGTTTTAATATTTAGTATTTACCATTTTACTGTTAAATGTGCTTTCATTTCTAAAATTTGATTTATCACTTTTTTTTTATTTAACACTATTTTTTTGCAGGTAATTTTTTAATTTTAATTTTTTATTTAATTTAAATTCAGTTAGTTAGCATATAATGTATTATTAGTTTCAGGGGTAGAGTTCAGTGACTTATCACTTTAAATGATATACTTTTACTCCTAGCAATTACAGATCAGGTAATGAGGTAAATCTCCTCAGGACTGCTGGCTGTGTTTGTGCACATTGTCTCTACACAGCTCTAGGGGTTGCCATTCATGTCAGGGTCTAGGTGAATGATATCCCTCAGCATTGTGAATTTTACAAACTGCATATCTGTATGCAGAACTCTTGATTTACTCTCTGTGTTACATTCTTTTCTCTTTCAGTTTTTGTTAGCTGTGACATTTGTATATTGCCTGAGTTCTTGTGTATTTAAATCTGCCTGAGGTCTCTATTTGAAGGCCAGTTTGGCTGGGTGTAAAACCTTTGGTTCTCAGTTTCTCTCTCTCTTTTTTAAAAATATTTTATTTATTTAGAGAGAGAGTGTGTACAAGTGAGGGGAGGTGCAGAGGGAGAGGGAGAATCTCAAGCAGGCTCCCTGCTGAGTGGAGCCCTATGTGGGGCTTGATCTCATGACTCTGAGATCATGACCTGAGATGAAGTCATGAATTGCATGCTTAACCAACTGAGCCACCCAGGTGCCCCTCTCAGTTTCTCTTTTAGAATATCTTATAAATGTTGTTCCACTGTATTTTTGGTGTCAAATGCTGCTGTGAAAAAAATATGATACCAGATAGTTACATTCCCTTTTCTTTATGAAAGACTTGATCCTTTTTCCTGACAGACTAAAGGATTTTTTTCTGTGGGTTTTTGAGATTTTCTAGGATATTCTTAGTATTTTCCTTTTTGGGAACCTAATTTTAGTTTTGAAAAGTTTTCTTGAATCAGTTCTTCAAGTGATTGTGCTGTTTCAATGCTCTGATTTTCTTCTGTCAATACTCCTCTTTGGGGGGGGGGGTGGTATCTCAGATCATTTTTGCTTATTTTCTGTAATCATCATTTTCTCTCTAATGCCTTTAAAACTCTTCCTTTATTTCAATTTCATTTCATTTATTTCTTTCATTTCTATCCTCTGTATTCTTTAGTGTATTTTCCATAGTCTCTTTTCAACTCTGTACTTCTTTCATGTTTACCTTCATTTCAATGCTGATTTGGGGTTTTCTTTTTTTTCCTGGCTTCTGCCAGCATGCATACCTCTTTTTATTGTTTCACCACTTCTTCCCTGAGTTCTTGTATTTCTGCTTCATGGTCTTCTATTTTTAATGTGACACCGTAGCTAAGTTTTATTTCATGGCAAATTACTTGGGTAAATTTTTCATCTTGTCTTTGGCAATGATATTTGTTAGGTACTTTTTAATCTGTACCCAAGTTTTGCTTATCTTTTACATATTATAGTGATTTTATGTAAATCAGTAAGTATTTATTACTGAATTAATTGATTTTTTTTTTGAATCAGTAATTTGTGGGAAGTTTCTGTGGAGAACAGGGGAGGGGCCAAAGATATCTTGCAGGCTTAACAATCCAAAGAGTCTGTCTTCTCTTACCATAGAAACAGACTGCTGCTGCAAATATGGCCAATCACTTTGATTCTTTTTAATAGTGCCACCTTTTTTATACCTTGGATAGACTGGATCCAGGAAGGCTTCTGGTGACATCCTGTTTATCTCAGTTCCTAAAACCAATGTTGCAAACAAAGTGTATAATTTTTGTACTTGAGAGTGACTCTCTGGCCTTGAGGACATGTGATTTTGTCAACACTATCTGAAATCAGCCATCACTGTGCCTAGCTACATGACTTGCTTGATCTCCACTCTTTTGAGTATCTACACATATTTTTGGGGGTCTAGAGTTTATGTCTATTTTTTCCTAGTTTTGCTGAAACTGGAATTTGTGTTTTACAAAATTATTCTTGCTGCTTTTAGTGTCATTTCCAGGAATAGTGGTGAGAGATGCTGTTTAAGCAACTATGGTCATACCATGGTATTGGCATGTCACCTAATAGTACTCTAGTCACATATCTCTAATGGAGCTCCTAGACTTTTCTAAGGCTTGGGAATAATTTAATATATATTGTCAATGCTTACTACATTTTTTTTTTTAAAGATTTTATTTATTTATTTGACAGAGAGAGACACGGTGAGAGAGGGAACACAGCAGGGGGAGTGGGAGAGGGAGATTCAGGCCTCCTGCCGAGCAGGGAGCCCGATGTGGGGCTCGATCCCAGGACCCTGGGATCATGACCTGAACCAAAGGCAGATGCTTAACTGACTGAGCCACCCAGGCGCCCCTACATTTTTTATTCTTAACATATGTTTTACATATGATGTATTAGTAAGAGATGCCAGTGTTTGGCAAAAGATTACCCATCCCTCCATATATGTAACATTTCCTTTTCCCTGCCTTTATCAGTTGTAGTAGGTACCATTACTATTGGGGCAAATAAGTTTGCTTAGAACCCTATGGTCAGTGCTGGTTAGTAGGTTGGAGTGGGTCAGAAAGGGTGCTTGGGTGGACCCTGGGTATAGAGTTGTTAACAGACATTATATTACTCTCAAATGGTACCTGGGAAAAATCAGAAGGCAAAACAATAAGAATCATAGGCTTTGTGGATGACCTGGGATTTCTCTATGTTTAATCATCAGGAAAGTGTGAAGAGTACTAAGTGTCCCTCATATTGAGAGTGAAAGTAATTTTGAGAAAAATTGGCATCAGACCACTTATTCATTTCACTTGACAAGAATTTTAAAGCATCTTTCATATCATCTATCCATACCATGGATTCATATAAAAGAGAATACAAATGCGCAAAAGAGTATTACAAGTGGAAAATGGTAAGTGACATAAGGAGGAAGAATTTACTTCCTTTGGGAGTATATCAGGAAAGATTCCCCAGAAGAGGTATTATTTGAAGGTATCAATTACATAGTGTGTATTGATTCCAAGGAAATACTATTTTTTTTCCTTAAAGAACAATTGTTTAAAGAAGGAATGGTGTCCTTTAATAATATGCAGCATAGATAAAGGGTAGTCAGTTACCCTATGGATCGTTCACACTGTGGGAGAAAGCATCAAGTGACATTCTAGCTTTAGCTTTATGGTTTAATAGAAAAATGCCAGTGTAGTATTTTCACTAGTTATCAACATCTTAAGAGAAATGTTCATATGTACTGTATCTTTTTAAAAACTGGAATTATAGAATGTTCTAAATTATTTCACTAAAATGTTTTAATGATCAGCATTCAACTGGAATGCCAATGTTAGGAAAAGGCCGAAAATGAGCAAGAGTTTACATTACTGGGAAAAGTCTTCAGGGTACTACCTAGTTATACTTTTAAAAGACAGACACACAAAGGCACATTTAAATGGAAGGGGCTTGTTAATGCTCCTTTATTTAGAGTAAATAAAATTAGTCTGGAGTAATGGTTTACATGGTGATCACTCCATTTATTTTGGGAGCCAATTAGAAGGATTCTATAGGTGTTTTCCTTTTACCAACCAGCACTGCACAGTGGAGGAAGCATAAGGACTGGAAAGGTCACATCTTTATGTTCTGAAAGCTTGAGTGGTTTCAAAGTGCAGAGGTCCCATGCAGAAAGATCATTACCTGCTGTGTCTCTTGTTTTCAAAATTCTTCATCAGGTTATCGGCAATAAGAATGCTTTTTCCTTTGGTTCCCAAACAATGAGGCATTTATAACAGCAGGTCACCCGAGAACAGCATTAGCCAACATTAATAAATTGAAAGTACCGTTGGGATGAGAGAAGAATTGGCAGGACTGCTGATCTTGTTTGTCCTCCGTTATTTTTTTTTTTTTCTTTTTCTAGGTTCATTTTCTAGAGAGTCTCTTTTCATTGCTTGTGTGCTCATCTGTGCAGATTTAAGATGCCTTGGTGGTGGCAGAGAGTAATTAGTATATAGAGCCTGGAAACTCAACTTTTAAATTTTATTAATGAGCTAAGCTGAGTTCTCCTTTATCTTTTAACTGACCCCAAGAGCATTAATGAAAAGTATCTAAATATGAATACAGGTGTAGTAATAAAGGAGAATTATCAGTCACCCTTAATTTAATTGGTGTCACCTTAGCTTTTAGTAGGGTAATAGGATAGTATTGCCACCTGTAATCATTCAAGACTACCTTGCTCACTAATTAGCTCACTTAAAAAAATGACCTTTCAAAAGTGAGTAAAATAGAATCTGGTAAGAATATATATATATATTTGTGAAATAGCATTGGCAGAATATTAAATTATAGAATTTGAGTTTTGAGGGACATTAGTGATTCATTTTGTGCAACCTCTGCCCATGAATCTCTTGAAACACTCTCTTGGTACACAGACTTTCTAAAACTAGTAACTGGAGCTTATTTCACTGTATCTGATACTCCAAGGTCTTTCATCTAGTTCCATTAATTCTTAAATTCCCTGTATACAAAATACACTATAGAGATAGTATTATGACTAGGAAGGATATTTCATGTTTTTAGCTAAAGGTGCAACTTATTCAATATTTATTGTGTGTGCATTGAACTCTATTATGACTACTTTTGTCATGTAGAATAACACAAAACATGGTTGTGCTGCCTCTGAGGAACTTGTATTGTGGGATTTAGGAAGAGACATACAAAGAACTCCATAAAAGTCTTGAATATTATGTCATATGAATTAAACACATTTGCTAAGAATTATCAGTAACCATGAACAATCAACAAAGGTAAATGTAACTACATATCAAGCTAGTGGGCTTCTCTTGTTCTTCAGGAAAAGTTTTTGTACTAAAGAAGTCTTCAAAATGACATTTTTACTTAGGAGACACACAGGTTATTTTATTTAGGAGACATTCAGAGCAGTTCACCAGCTTTGTTGTATATGTTCATTGAAATGCTTTAACAAGGCATGTGATTTTGATAGTTATCTGCCATATCAGAAATGGATCCAAGCAAGCATTGTTGGCTTTTCACTTTAATGACTACAAAGCCAAATTTATTAGCAGTCAGTGCCTCCTAAGCACTAATCCAAAGCATGTTTTCCCATAATGAAAATGGTTCCTTTTCCTCTCACAGATAGTACATCTCCAAATGAGAAGAAACCCTGGTTAAGGGCCCAGATTATGAGCTATTGATGGGTACAACTGATTTTTCTTGGAACAGCTTGACTTCTGAGCATTTTCCTAATATATATGTGAGATTTCAGTAACCATTTCAGTAGATTTGATTGTATACATTATAATAGTTCCATGATCCAACCCAACTCCTTACTAGTCTACATCTTCCTATTTGTCTGTATAAATTTTCTATTATAAGTAATAATAACAATTAATGCTTGTATTTGCTGATCTCTTATTATTTGTAAGTATTTGTGTGAAGAACATTGTATTCATTTATTTCATTTCATCTTTGCCTCAACACTATAATTTCTGTTTTTGTTCCCATTCTGAAGAACAGAGATTGAGGCAAGGGGGTGAATTTCCTGATAGAAGACGAAAGGGCAATTTAGACTCAGATTTGTTGGACTCCAGAGCCAAAAATGGCAGTGGAATTTCTCACCTGGAACATATTTCCAGAATTAATTTCTTGGAACATACTAGTAACTTTCCATTTCTATACATTTGCTTTGTATTTCCTCCAAACTGAATGCTCTGTACTGCCCATATAACTTTGCATTTTCAGATGCTGATTTGTGTGCCTCTCCTACTTTGGTGAAGTCAGTGGGAGCTATTCTGGAATTACAAAAATGGATATGTGCTGTGAAGTATTAGTGTCAAACTCTAGCCCCCTTTTTCTCATGTTTGGCATAGTCTTAATACTTAAAGTTTTATTTTGAGAGAGTCAAGAGTTAACCTAGGAATATATTTTTAAAGAATCTCTGAAATTGGTCTAGATGTTTGAGGCCAGAAGTAAGGGAATCTTCAACCTACAAATGCTCTTTCCTTTCCATTTTATAAGCTTCATCCTATCCGTATAGCACTTTGGGACTCCTCAAATGAAAGGAACAATAATATCCAAAGATACATGTATTTAGGATTTAGAATCTTTATTTTCACGATGCTACTAAAAATAATCCATGGACATTGGTTAGGGATTAAGCATACTTTTTCTACAATGAATATTTTCTCAGTTATAACTTGCTTTCTGTAGGATTGATGGAAAAAGAATGCTGAGATCTATTTCTTTAATCTGTAGGGTTTTTGGTCTGAAATTTATTGAGTGTGTCTATTAGATTATATCTGGTATGAGAACAATCTTCCAAGTGCCACTTAGAGTCAGAGATACAGGTGCTTATAGGAAAGTGCTGTAGGTATTCTGTTTGAAATGCTTGGTGTTGACTGCGTCAACGATGAAGACCATGTCTCCCATGTGATATTGTAAGGCACATCTGCTGGCAAAACCCTGACTGATGAATTGACTTTATTGAAGTACTCAGCTGGACTGGAAGTCAAGAGATTTATTTCAGCACTTTCTTTGTTATCTATTCGCTGAAGACCATTGGCAGAGCTATAGCAGCCTTACTTTTCTCAACTGTAAAACCTGTGAGCTGTATATGATGGTCTTTAAACCATCTTCCAGCAATTAAGATTTAAAATTGCACAAGATCTCTTGTTCTTCTATCCACTAGATCCTTTCTCTGTATAAAGTGGTTCTGTATGGGCTTTCCCATTTTTTACTGGATTGAAGGGGATCAAAATATGCCACCCAAAATATGCCACTTTGATGTATCAATTCTTTTGAGTTGAATGCAATTGAGAATCAATAGATGCAGAAAGACCCCTCAGGGCTTCCCTTATCTGACTAAATGCAGAAAATTCTGAGAAATGATGACTGCCATAAATCTTCTTTCTGGGGGAATTTTATCCATGAGGATGAAAAGTTGGCATCAAGAGTCTGTACAAACAAACCTTACTTAAATACCCTTTATCTTCCTTTGGTTTCCCCATATATTTTCCTTACACAATTTACTCCCTCGGAGCACAAACCCTCCTTTCCTTTGTCTAGTCAGTTCTCCATAATTTATCATCTTTTGTTAAAATAGTGTATAAGCTTCCAAGTCTACCATTTTTTTTTTTTTTTTAGGTTTTCACTTCTTTCCTGTGTGGCCCCCATGCATGTAAAATTCAAAACATCAATTATATTTGTATGCCTTTTTTCTTCTGTCAATCTTTATTGTGTCAGTTTAATTCACAGGGCTTCAGACACAGAATATAAGAGGTAGAAGAAAAGTTTTTTCCTGCTCTACCGAATGCTTAGGATGAAAATATTTCCCTCTGGTTTACAATAATTTGTAAATTTGATTCTTTCTCTCTGCTCCACTCCTACATTTTAGCGTTCTGTAGCTTAAAGAGTTTCTAAGCTTTTATGTACCCTAACACTGCTATCACTGGAATGCAGCCAGCACTTTAGGATTTGAATGCTTGTAAGCTACTCATACTATCATAAAGTAGGTAAGGTAGAAATTGTATTGTTTTCTAGCATGGGTATACATAGCATGACATGGTTGTTGCCAGCTTTATTTCACATCTGTCTTCTGGCTTAATGCCTTATAGGGTCACACCGTCAATTCTATACACATTAAAAACCACCTTATTTCTGTATTACTAAATGATTCACAAGAATCCAAGTTCTTTTAAGTTACTCTGGGGCAATACCTTAGGCTTCCTGAGAACACAAAATTATCAGTCTTACAGTGGAAAAGCATTTGGCTTAGAATCAGAAAACCTACCTTTTGGTTCAAGCTCTGGTACTAATTGGCAGTAGATCACTTAATATCTTTGAGCCACAGTGTCCTGAACTTCAAAATCATGAGTTTGAGCTAGATGGTCTCTTAGACCTATTCTGAATATAAAGTTTACTTTATGCTCTAAGGCCATAATTTAGTTTAATACTCTGGTAATAACATACTTTCAGGCAGTAACTTGGAATAACATTCAATTTTTATAGAATCTGCAGATAACCGGAGAAGGAAATAATCTTATTTCAGCATTGTTGTCCTGAAGATTGGAACATGTCTCAGGTCACATTATAATTCTTAAAGCATTTTAAAATATAATGAGAGCCTAAAGTACTAGGGTTAGCCAATAATAAAGACAATAGTCCTGTCTCAGAATAGACCAGCTATCTATTTCTAGAACCAACTGGAGCTGTGCAAGCATTTCTGCAAATGGGCCAAGTTACCAATGAAGGTAGAAATACAGTTTATATAAAATTATTCACTTAAATTTGCCAACAAATGTAGAAACATCTGAATGCTCAATTTTAGTCCATTGTTTGGTATGGGCTTACTTGTCCCTCACTCTTGATTTAGAAAGAAGAGAAGTCTTGTTTTTACGGAATATGAAGAAGCCTCAGGGAAGTCACATCTCATCTGTCAGACTCCTGAGAGGTTTGAAATGCAAATCATACTGCTTCTTACCAACAGCTTAATTTGGGACAGGATTGATTGACTAGAATGTTTGCTAATCAGTTTGAAACAAGACTAGGCTAGGGGCCAATGGAAGTTTGCCAGAACCTCCTTTCCAAAGACAAGGTCGACAGCTGGTCTCATTTTGGAAATGCTTTTGCTCATTATCTTATCATTTTATCCATTTTGTATGGTCTACATCTCAAGTTACAATAGTTATTTTTGAAGGTACTCCACAGACAAGGAAAAAAAAAAAATAAGACCATGTATAACTTAGAGATATGGAGTTAACAATTCTTTGAAGATTAGGTTACTTTGCTATAAATTTAATCCCTTCCCTCCTCCTCACCCCCTCCTGTTTTTAGAGTTGCTAGGTATATTGACAGTTATGAATTATTGCTGAGCTTAATCTTTGGATGTAGCTAATGTGGCAACATTTGCTGGTGATGAAGGGAAAGCAACTTTGATTTGGTCATCAGAACCAAATTTGTGTTGTTTTTGTCACTCTCCAAACTATTCTTTGTTATCCAAATTTTTAAAATAAAATCAGGTAATTGTGCCCAAACCAAGAAGTCACTGAGGTGGCAGAATCATAGGATACATTCATTGCAGAGACTGAAATTTAAAACCTTGTAGGGACTAGAACGGTGATATGAATACATGAATCAGACAGGATGTAGGACAATAGGGGATGGTGGAGTCTGTGGAAAACTAAAAGTATATGCTTCTCGGGGCGCCTGGGTGGCTCAGTCGTTAAGCATCTGCCTTCGGCTCAGGTCATGATCCCAGGGTCCTGGGATCGAGCCCCGCATCGGGCTCCCTGCTCCACGGGAAGCCTGCTTCTCCCTTTCCCACTCCCCCTGCTTGTGTTCCCCCTCTTGCTGTGTCTCTCTCTGTCAAATAAATAAATAAAATCTAAAAAAAAAAAAAAAAAAAGTATATGCTTCTCCTGAAGATTTTCAAGTTTAGATGTGAAAAACAAATACCATGCTCATAAAACAATAAATTATAGGTTATACTTATCAGGTTTGAGTAGAGTTTGAAGAACTATTTTTATTCTTATTTCAGAGAGAGCTATGCAATTCACTATCTTTCCCGATTTGACAATAAGAACTTGTAGGGGAGAGGACTAAAATTTATTGAGTGTTATATTCCCATTTCATATATGGCAAATTTCAATATCAGAATTTAGGTAACATAAAAAGTTAGTGGAAAAGTCAGGATTTCAAGAAAATCATGTTCTGTCTTTAGCTTTATGAACTTGATCAAGCTACTTAATCTCTCTGTGCCTCATTTTTAAAATGGGCATATTAATAATTTCTTCACAGAAATATTTTTTTAAAGATTTTTTACTTATTTATTTGACAGAGAGAGACACAGTGAGAGAGGGAACACAAGCAGGGGGAGTGGGAGAGGGAGAAGCAGGCTTCCCGCTGAGCAGGGAGCCCGATGCGGGGCTCGATCCCAGGACCCTGGGATCATGACCTGAGCCGAAGGCAGACACTTAACGACTGAGCCACCCAGGTACCACCTCACAGAAATATTTTAAGAATTTAAAAAGTTAATAGTTGTGAAAATGTTTCACAAAGTCATGCTTTCTTTTTTTTAAGATTTATTTATTTATTCTACAGAGGGAAAAGGAGGAGCAGAGGGGAGGAGAGAGAGTCCCAAGCAGACTCTGCATTGATCATGGAGCCCCATGTGTGGCTCAATCCCATGACCCTGAGATTATGACCTGAGCTGAAACCAAGAGTTGACACTCAGCTGACTGTGCCACCCAGGCACCCCAAAGTCATGCTTTCTTAATATATTTGTTGAATATGAAAGTATGACAATGACTCTACTGAGCAACTATCAGCATATCAGATGTTTGAATTGTTTCTGCGTGGGGTTTTGAGCAAGCCACCTAAGTTCTTTTACCTGGATTGTATTGTGAGTTATATTCAATTGACTGGCTGGCTAGAATTTGGGGTACAGCCTGTGGCTCCGCAGTGGCTGAGGAATGCTGACACATTATGGTTATTGAAATAAAGAGAGTAATATCTGTAAACTAAGGAATAACAGTGTATTGGTATTCTCCAGAGAAACAGAACAGACAGGACGTACACATGCATGTGTTTATGTGTTCATGTGTATTTATTATAAAGAATTGGCTCCTGTGATTATGCAGGTTGACAACGTCCTAAGTCTGAGTCTGAGGGCTTGAGAACTAGGAGAGTGGTTATGTAAATTCCAGTCCAAAAGCTTGCAGATTCAAGACCCAAGAAGAGTACTTGTTTCAGTTCAAGTCCAAAGTCAGGCAAAGACTGATGTTCTAGCTCAAGTAGGCAGGAGGAGTTCCCTTTCACTCCTTTGCTCTATTCAGGCCTTAAGCTGATTGGATGAGGCCCACCCACATTAGGGAAATGCTTTACTCAGTCTACTGATTCAAATGTGAATCTCCTCCAAAACACCCTCACAGACACACCTAGATTAATGCTTGCCCAAATATCTGGGCACCTCATGGCCCAGTCAAGTTGACATGTAAAATTAATCATCTCCAAAAGTAATTGGGATAACTATTACTGAACTAGGAAATAATGTGATGTTAACAAAGTAGTAGAGAAAGCCAATATGCTGAATGAATATGTGAACTTGAAAGGGAATAAGCATGTGCATATTGAAGAATTGTGTTGGCTGAAGAAGAATTTCAATTTACATGCTCATTTAAGGAAACTTTCCCACAGGAAACCTTGGCAGTTACTCAGGTGTTGGACGCTCTGAGAGCAATCTACCACTGACTGACAGGCAGTCTGCATGTAACCAGCATTAGCTGATAAAATTGCAGGTGCTTCTATCCAAAGAACTAGTGAGCTAGCCCAGACACTGCTGGATCCCAAGCAAAGAGCCCTGGAGAATCATCATTCTCTAAGGTATTATATGATACTTACAATATATACTGATGCCCTGGCTTTGTATTCAGTTGGGGCAAGTTGGAGTCTCTTCACTACCAATTGATCTTATCTATCAGTTTCATATATTCTCAACAAACTTGTCCCTCTCTTACCTCATGATACCTACCTGGCAAAACTCCAGCTTTTGAAATTCCAGCTCTTCACACAGCTAAATGTGGCTGAAAAAAACCCACAGGCACACTGATTGGTCTTGCTTTAAATTCATGATCAGTAGCCGGAGCTGGCTTCATAATTTGCAGGTCTAGGGCCAGATGAAACTGTGGGGTCCCTGTTCAAAAGGCATGAAAAAAGTCATTAAATGCACTAAAATAAACATAAAGCTTTTTCACTTTAAATATATTTTATGACTTATAAACCATAACACAGGGTAATAGTGGTTGTAAATTATAAGAAAATTAATATTTTTGGTGTCATAATGTTATACAATGAAATTTAGATGACCAAAACATTCTTTTATAAACTTTTCCAATCAATATAATTAAAAGCAATTTCAAGCAAATGCAGACTGTAAATATTTTTTGATAAATTTTAATTTTGAGAAGGATCTTTCTGGTGGTGCAGCTGCTACTGGAACTTTCAGGAGTTTTTTAATACTTTGACAAGACTGGCCTATATTTCTGATAAATTATTTTGAAATACAAATTTTAGTACTTCTGGAACTAATTCTTTTCGAGCAATTCTTCTAAAAATATTTAACTCTTCATAAAATCATTTTCAAGTAAATCTGGATTTTTTTTTATTAACATATGATGTATTATTTGTTTCAGGGGTACAGGTCTGTGATTCATCAGTCTTACACAATTCACAACACTCACCATAGTACATACCCTCCCCAGTGTCCATCACCTAGCCACCCCATGCCTCCTACCCCCCTCCACTCCAGCAACCCTCAGTTTGTTTCCTGATTTAAGAGTCTCTTATGCTTTGTCTCCCTCTCTGGTTTTGTCTTGTTTCATTTTTCCTTCCATATCCTCTGTCTTGTTTCTAAAATTCCTCATATCAGTGAGATTGTATGACACTTGTCTTTCTCTGATTGACTTATTTTGCTTAGCATAATACCCTCTAGTTCTATCCACGTCATTGCAAATGGCAAGATTTTATTTTTTGATGGCTGCATAATATTCCATTGTATATGTATACCACATCTTCTTTGTCCATTCATCTGTCGATGGACATCTTGGTTCTTTCCATAGTTTGGCTATTGTGGACATTGCTGCTATAAATATCATGGTGCACGTACCCCCTCGGATCCCTACTTTGTATCTTTGGGGTAAATACCCAGTAGTGCAATTGCTGGATCGTATGGTAGCTCTATTTTCAACTTTTTGAGGAACTGCCATACTGTTTTCCAGAGTGGCTGCACCAGCTTGCATTCCCACCAACAGTGTAGGAGGGTTCCCCTTTCTCCACATCCTCACCAACATCTGTTGTTTCCTGACTTGTTAATTTTAGCCATTCTGACTGGTGTGAGGTGATATCTCACTGAGGTTTTGATCTGTATTTCCCTGATGCTGAGTGATGTTGAGCACTTTTTCATGTGCCTGTTGGCCATTTGGATGCCTTCTTTGCAGAAATGTCTGTTCATGTCTTCTGCCCATTTCTTGATTGGATTATTGGTTCTTTGGGTGTTGAGTTTGATAAGTTCTTTATAGATTTTGGATACTAGCCCTTTATCTGATATGTCATT
Organism: Phoca vitulina; assembly: GCF_004348235.1. Lineage (NCBI taxonomy): Eukaryota > Metazoa > Chordata > Mammalia > Carnivora > Phocidae > Phoca > Phoca vitulina. The sequence continues at coordinate 21,014,625 of NW_022589718.1, forward strand.
TTCAAATATCTTCTCCCATTCTGTCGGTTGTCTTTTGGTTTTGTTGACTGTTTCCTTTGCTGTGGAAAAGCTTTTTTCTTGATGAAATCCCAATAGTTCATTTTTGCCCTTGCTTCCCTTGCCTATGGTGATGTTTCTAGGAAGAAGTTGCTGCGGCTGAGGTCGAAGAGGTTGCTGCCTTTGTTATCCTCAAGGATTTTGATGGATTCCTGTCTCACATTGAGGTCTTTCATCCATTTTGAGTTTATTTTTGTGTGTGGTGTAAGGAAATGGTCCAGTTTCATTCTTCTGCATGTGGCTGTCCAATTTTCCCAGTATCATTTGTTGAAGAGACTGTCTTTTTTCCATTAAACATTCTTTCCTGCTTTGTCAAAGATTAGTTGACCATAGAGTTGAGGGTCCATTTCTGGGCTCTCTATTCTGTTCCATTGATCTATGTGTCTGTTTTTGTGCCAGTACCATACAGTCTTGATGATGACAGCTTTGTAATAGGGCTTGAAGTCTGGAATTGTGATGCTACCAGCTTTGCTTTTCTTTTTCAACATTCCTCTGGCTATTCGGGGTCTTTTCTGGTTCCATACAAATTTTAGGATTATTTGTTCCATTTCTTTGAAAAAAGTGGATGGTATTTTGATGGGTTTTGCATTGAATGTGTAGATTGCTCTAGGTAGCATTGACATCTTCACAATATTTGTTCTTCCAATCCATGAGCATGGAACGTTTTTCCATTTCTTTGTGTCTTCCTCAATTTCTTTCATGAGTATTCTATAGTTTTCTGAGTACAGATCCTTTGCCTCTTTGGTTAGATTGATTCCTAGGTATCTTATGGTTTTGGGTGCAATTGTAAATGGGATCGACTCCTTAATTTCTCTTTCTTCTGTCTTGATGTGGTGTATAGGAATGCCACTGATTTTTGTACATTGATTTTATATCCTGCCACTTTACTGAATTCCTGTATGAGTTCTAGCAGTTTTGGGGTGGAGTCTTTTGGGTTTTCCACATGAAGTATCATATCATCTGCAAAAAGTGAGAGTTTCACTTCTTCTTTGCAAATTTGGATGCCTTTTTTTTTTCTTTCTGTTGTCTGATTGCTGAGGCTAGGACTTCTAGTATTATATTGAATAGCAGTGGTAATAATGGACATCCCTGCCGTGTTCCTGACCTTAGGGGAAAAGCTCTCAGTTTTTCCCCATTGAGTATGATATTCGTTGTGGGTTTTTCATAGATGGCTTTTATGATATTGAGGTATGTACCCTCTATCCCTACACTCTGAAGAGGTTTAATCAAGAAAGAATGCTGTACTTTGTCAAATGCTTTTTCTGCATCTATTGAGAGGATCATATGGTTCTTGTTCTTTCTTTTATTAATGTATTATATCACATTGGTTGATTTGCAGATATCAAACCAAACTTGCAGCCCAGGAATAAATCCCACTAGGTCGTGGTGAATATACCTTTTAATGTACTGTTGGATTCTATTGGCTAGTATTTTGGTGAGAATTTTTGCATCCATGTTCATAGGGATATTGGTCTGTAATTCTCCTTTTTGATGGGGTCTTTGTCTGGTTTTGGGATCAAGGTGATGCTGGCATTATAAAATGAGTTTGGAAGTTTTCCTTCCATTTCTATTTTTTGGAACAGTTTCAGAAGAATAGTATTAATTCTTCTTTAAATATTTGGTAGAATTCCCCTGGGAAGCCATCTGGCCTTTGGCTCTTGTTTGTTGGGAGATTTTTGATGACTGCTTCAATTTCCTTAGTGGTTATAGGTCTGTTCAGGTTTTCTATTTCTTCCTGTTTCAGTTTTGGTTCAGTGTCTAGGAACGCATCCATTTCTTCCAGATTATCTAATTTGCTGTGATATAGTTGCTCATAATATGTTCTTATGATTGTTTGTATTTCTTTGGTGTTGGTTGTGATCTCTCCTCTTTCATTCATGATTTTATTTTTTTGGGTCATTTCTCTCTTCTTTTTCATAAGTCTGGCCAGGGGTTTATCAGTCTTATTAATTCTTTCAAAGAACCAGCTCCTAGTTTTGTTGATCTGTTCTTCTGTTCTTTTGGTTTCTATTTCATTGGTTTGTGCTCTTATCTTTATTATTTCTCTTCTCCTGCTGGGTTTAGGCTTTATTTGCTGTTCTTTCTCCAGCTCCTTTATGTGCAGGGTTAGGTTGTATATTTGAGACCTTTCTTGTTTCTTGAGAAAGGCTTGTATTGCTATATACTTTCCTCTTAGGACCGCCTTTGCTGCATCCCAAAGATTTTGAACAGTTGTGTTTTCATTTTCATTTGTTTCTGTGAATTTTTTTAATTCTTCTTTAATTTCCTGGTTGACCCATTTATTCTTTAGTAGGATGCTCTTTAGCCTCCATGTATTTGAGTTCTTTCCAACCTTCTTCTTGTGATTGAGTTCTAGTTTCAAAGCATTGTGGTCTGAAAATATGCAGGGAATGATCCCAATCTTTTGGTACTGGTTGACACCTGATTTGTGGCCCAGGATGTGATCTATTCTGGAGAATGTTCCATGGGCATGAGAGAAGAATGTGTATTCTGTTGCTTTGGGATGGAATATTCTGAATATATCTGTGAAGTCCATCTGGTCCAGTGTGTCATTTAAAGCCTTTATTTCCTTGTTGATATTTTGCTTAGATGATCTGTCCATTTCAGTGTGTGTATGGGGGGGTGTTAAAGTCCCCTACTGTTATTTTATTATTGTTGATGTGTTTCTTTGCTTTTGTTATTAATTGGTTTATGTAATTGGCTGCTCCCATGTTTGGGGCATAGATATTTAAAATTGTTAGATTTTCTTGTTGGATAGACCCTTTAAGTATGATGTAGTGTCTTTTCTCATCTCTTATTGTAGTCTTTGGTTTAAAATATACTTTGTCTGATATAAGGATTGCCACCCCAGCTTTCTTTTGATGTCCGTTAGCATGGTAAATGGTTTTCCACACCCTCACTTTAAATCTGGAGGTGTCTGTCTAAAATGAGTCTCTTGCAGACAGTATATTGATGGGTCTTGTAATGGGCATTTAGCCCATTTACATTCAGGGTAACTATTGAAAGATACGAATTTAGTGCCATTGTAGTGCCTGTAAGGTGACAGTTACTGTATATTGTCTGTGTTCCTTTCTGGTCTATGTTGCTTTTAGGCTCTTTCTTTGCTTAGAGGACCCCTTTCAATATTTCTTGTAGGGCTGGTTTGGTGTTCGCAAATTCTTTTAGTTTTTGTTTGTCCTGGAAGCTTTTTATCTCTCCTATTTTCAGTGACAGCCTAGCTGGATATTGTATTGTTGGCTGCATATTTTTCTCGTTTAGTGCTCTGAATATATCATGCCAGTCCTTTCTGGCCTGCCAGGTCTCTGTGGATAGGTCTGCTGCCAATCTGATATTTCTACTGTTGTAGGTTACAGACCTCTTGTCCCTAGTTGCTTTCGGGATTTTCTCTTTGTCTCTGAGACTTGTGAGTTTTACTATTTGATGTTGGGGTATTGACCTATTTTTATTGAATTTGAGGGGGGTTCTCTGTGCCTCCTGGATTTTGATGCCTGTTTTCTTCCCCAAATTAGGGAAGTTCTCTGCTATAATTTGCTCCAGTATACCTTCTGCCCCTCTCTTTCTTCTTCTGGGATCCCAATTATTCTAATGTTTTGCTTTATGGTATCACCTATCTCTCGAATTCTGCCCTCATGATCCAGTAGTTGTTTATCTCTCTTTTTCTCAGCTTCTTTATTCTCCATCATTTGATCTTCTATATCACTGATTCCCTCTTCTGCCTCATTTATCCTAGCAGTTAGAGCCTCCGTTTTTGATTACACCTCATTAATAGCCTTTTTGATTTTGACTTGGTTAGATTTTAGTTCTTTTATTTCTCCAGAAAGGGATTCTCTAGTATCCTCTATGCTTTTTTCAAGCCCAGCTAGTATCTTTATAATTGTCATTCTGAACTCTGGTTCCAACATCTTACTAATGTCCATATTGATTAGGTCCCAGGCAGTCGGTACTGCCTCTTGTTCTTTTTTCTGAAGGGCGTTTTTCCATCTTGTCATTTTGTCCAGAGGAGAATATATGAATGAGAGAACAAAATGCTAGCTGGGTAACAACGACCCCAGAAGAATATAGACTTCCAGAAAGTTGTCGCTTTTCTGTTCATAGAGTTGCTACTATTCTTTTCTTTGATTTCCTGTTGAGTTTGTAGGTGTTCAGAATGGTTTAATACCTATGTAGCTGAATTTCTGGGACCAGACGAAATTTAGGTCTCCTACTCCTCTGCTGTCTTGCTCCTCCCCCTGAATTTAATTTTAGATATAAATTTATACAATAGTATTTTAATATTTCTTCTGATATTTCTTGTAATGCATTGAGATTGTACCAGTAACCAAAAGTATATGTAATTCAAAATGCTAGTTTATACACTCTCTTGCTGTATCTTCAATTGCAAGAACAAAATTGTTTTCTTCATTAGTAATCAGTTCATCTGAAGCTTCATATGAAAATAATATTCTTTTCTGCTGAGTGTGATGATTTTTAATTTAAATCCTGTTTCTAAGCCTGTGGCTCTTTGCTTTGTAATGTTGCAGCACATTTTGAAACTAGAGATTCTAAACTTTTTTGAAGAGTTCCAATAACTCCCTTATATGCTTTACTGCAATATTCATGTGTATGCCTTTATTTTATAACAATTTACTGCCACGGTTTGATGCCTGAGAGCCAACAAATACTGTCCCACTTCTGGGGCCAATGAGTTAATACTTGGGCAGACAATGCAGGGCAAGCTCCAACAGAGGGCAAATGGCTTCCCTTTGCGGTTCCAGGAGTTGCCCCCATGCAGAATTCTTTCTTTCTCCTGGGGCCCCTACCACTTGAGTTGCTGCCTCTGTAGTTGTGACTGCTATTCTGGGCTGCCTGCCTAGACTGTGGTGCTCAGGACTGCCCTGAGACATCAGTCAGGCCACCTGCAGTTTGAGTGTGCAGCCCTCCTCTGGTTTGATTCTATGCATATGCAGGCTACCACTGGACCATAACTATCTGTATGTGCTGCACCCTGACACGTCTCTTCTCATTCATGTGCTCCATTGTCCCATCACATAACACAATTTCAAAGATAAAGTTAAGAATTTTAAGATGGAGATAGTAATACTTTAAACCAATCATGGGGCCCTTCTGAGTATAGGGTCTTGTGTAATTGTATAAGTCACATGTCAGTGAAGATGGCCCTGTCACCCCCAGTGGAATCCAATGGATACCAACATCTTGCTCTTTCCATAGCTCGTTCATGCTTGCCTGAGGCTAATTCAAAGCCTCCAACATTTCTTCTCCTATGCTCACTCTCAGTTGATGACCTTGGGTCATATTTCACTGAAAAACAAAAACAGAAGTACTAAGGTGACAGTTTCTGTAGACTGCTACTCCCTCATTAACACAGCAATCTATCTCTGTGTGCAAACACTCTGCCTTCTCTCCCGTTACTCTGTGGGTTATGCAGGAGCACTAAGTCTCAGCATCTCCCTCCAATTCCAGCAGTTCTCTCCCTGCCTCCTACAGCACTAAGTGTTACCTCTGTACGACAGTGTTCATACCAACACACACAGTGGAATTTCTCCCATCTAAATGTCACCTTTCCTGATCTGTTTCCCTCTAGCTATTGCCCCATTTCTCTTTTCTTCAGAGTGGAATTCTTTGAAAGAGTTTCCATGTTTACTGTCTCCATTTCTTACTTCACTTTCCCTCCCAAACTCACTTTAGTCAGATGTTTGCTTCCATCATTTCAAAGAAACTTCTAATGTCAGGGGTACTAATGACTCCCATGTTCTTAAATCCAGTGGTCAGTTCTTAGTCCTCTGACTTGACCACTAGTAGGATTTGTACAACTGGTCATTTTCTCCTTTCTTTTCTTCTTCCCTTCCTCCCTCCTTTCTTTGCTTCCTTTCCTTTCCTTTCCTTTCCTTTCCTTCCCTTCCCCTTTCCCTTTCCTTTCCCTTTTTCCCTTTTCCCTTTCCTTCCATTTTATTTTTAAGTAATCTCTACACTCAACATGGGACTCAAACTCACGACCCTGAGATCAAGAGTCACATGCTATGCCAACTGAGCTAGCCAGGCACCCCCATTTCCTCTGTCTTAAAATATTTTCTCACTTAGTTTTATGACACCGTGCTCCTTCCTCACTGGCCACTCCTGTGCACTCTTCTTTGCTGGTTTCTTCTCTTCATCCTGACCTCTACACACTGGAGATCGCTCCTCTGACATCCTCTACACCTTCACTTACACCTCAGGGCTCTCACAAAGTGTTTAAGCACCATTTCTACACTGATGACTCCAGATTCATATTTTAGCCCAGACCCTGTCCCTGAGCTCCAAACCTGTACTAATCCAGCTGTGTTTGAGACAATCCTTGCACTCTTCTCTTTGTCCCATGAACTGCATTCAATCTAACAGCAAATCCTGTGACACCACTTTCATATTCTGACTGCTTCTCATTACCTACCCTGCTGCACCTTGGTCCAAATCACTATCATCTTGCACTTGCATTATTACAGTAGTCTCTTAACTAGTGTCCCTCTTCTATTTGGACTTCTTGGCAGCCTATTTTCTATATAGGGGTCCTGTTACAAGGCAGGTCTGGTAATATCAGTCCTTTGTACAAAACCTCCAATGGCTTTCCACCCCATTCAGTAAAAACCAAAGACCCCACAACTGCATAAGACTCACACCACCTGGTTGCCACTTCGCCCTTCTTCCCGAACCTCCTACATTCTCCTCTTGTGCATCCTGTTCCATACACCTTGCTATTCTTCAAACTTGTGAGGTTATGCTCCTTCTTCTGGGCCTCTGCTTGGAATATTATTTCTCCAGATACCCTGTGGATTTCCCCCTCACTTCTTTATGTCTTGCTTAACTGGCTTCTTCTAAGTGAGGCCTTCCCTGATGAGCATGATTAAAATGACAAACTGGCACTCCCTGTTTTTGCACAGCTTTCTTTTTCTTCATGAGGTCAGGCATTTTTTGGTTTTATTTACTGCTTTATGCTTAGAGCCTAGAGGTGCTTGCACATACTAGTATTTAATATAGATTTGTTAATTGAGTAAATAAATAGCTTTGTTTAATCAAAGTGGGATGGAAGATCTATCTCTACTGACTTTGTGATCAGTAAGTCCTGTTCAAAATAACAGAATCTTGTGGTTCTTGGTAACATGTCTTAAGATCTTTCTGAGGAGTTTTCACACTGTAAGAGGTATCACTTCAACATGACAATGCACTGATCTTATGATCTTGTGTTAATTAGCATATTGTGATATGACCAAATGATAGAAAAGAAAAAAGATTGCTGTAATTGTGACTACAGTAGTCAGTGTCCATATTGAATATGACTGCATGAGCCATCAGGCCCTGAAGTGTATGAACATTTCTGCAGGAAGCCTGATCAACTCTTTCATATAACTGTGATGGTATTTGTGGTAAAGAAATAGCAAATATGCGTCATGCCGTGCTTGAAAGAGCACCAAGGGCTTTAGGGTAGAAAGCCATCCCACTTCCTTTCAGCAGAGCATGAAATCACCCTATTACTTTTTACCAGGTTACTTAGTTAAAGGGATCATGCCTATTAATAAAACATCACACATTATTGTTTCTTCAAGGGACATGATAACAAAACTATGCTGTTTCCCTGTTCTTGCCTACTTCTCCACAAGTGGGGGTCACTTTGCTGTGCTGCATTGTATTTAGCATGGGTTGCCATGAGGATTTCATTGTTTGTATGGTTGACTTTGAAGTGGGTTTTCTTGTGGTGAGGCTTTCTTCAATGTCTGCATCATAGAATCTTTGTTCCCTGGCTAACCTGGAGAGAAGGTAATACAAATACTGCCATACACATCACAGTTGTCATGCACTCATTCTGCTGAACGATATCAGAAGTAGTTTTCTTTGCTTTCCTGGGATAGGATTTGTTTTAATCGCTGCTTTATTTTTTTGTCAGGTTGTGTTTGTCTCCTGGCTGAGTCACACTCACTCAGTGATTTTATTTTAATTTTCTGCCCTTCTGCTCAGTTGGTGAAAGCTTTCCCACACCTATTTTATTACCAGCCAATTTGAATGTCCATTTAGTGTCTGACACTCAGTTTTTAAACAGAATTTTGTTCAGGACTTCTGCACAGCTGCTTATGTAGACATTAATTACAATAAAATAATAGCAGCCTGTTAGGAAGGTTGCCTTGTCATAGGAATCCAAAATGCCCTAATGGATATACAAAAACCCCTGAAAATATCACAGGAGTTTAAAAATGAGAATACTATCCCACAAAGAATGGTGCTACCCAAATGTTTGGGCCCAAATCCATATTTTGGATGTTTCTGTGTAGTTTAACATAGACAACCCTAATATATTTAAAATGTCCCACTTAAAATACATTTTGGGGATTCTAATTTCAGTTAAATAAATGTTTTTAGTTTTTAACATGGGACATGAAATGTGCATCACCATTATTTATCATAGGGAACAATAAACCTAAATATTTAACAAAAGAAATAGTGAAGTATGGCAGATTCACACAATGGAGTATTACACAACATTTGACACTGTGTTTAAATGGGTTTTTAATGACATCAAGTACTTATTCTAAAATAGCCAGGGAAAATAACAGGGGATTGTGATTGTATTCCGTATATCATCACAGCTATGTAACACTAAGCATAGGAAAAGCACATTAAAATGTTGAGGGCTTCCACTGTGTGGTGAGATGGGGTGATTTTTAAAATATTTTTGCACTTCAAGTTATATTTTTGTTGACACATAAAACATTCTTATCATGGATCTGACGAGGTTTAAAGATTATCTTGATGATAGAAGTCACTGTCTCAGAGCCTGCCAGGTGAGGCAGGTAACAGATGAATGGGGCAGGTGAGCTGTAAGTCTTGGGGAGCAAGAAGTCTGTTGAGTCCACATGATGCAGAAGCAGACAAAGGCCCCTTAGTCCTAGCTAACTGGTGCATTACAGGTCTTTTGTAATTTGTTTTAGTAGTTATTTTCAAGTTTCAAGAACAGTTAGAATTCCAGACTTTTACACAAAACTTTCTAGATTTAACTCTTGGCAGGTTTTTTGTTGTTGTTGTTCTTTGGGTTTTTTTTTTTTTTTTTAAAGCAGCAAGTAGGCCAAAGAAAACCTGTCTTAAAGGCAAATCTATTTACCACATGTTAAGTAAACAAACACATGTCACATTTATATGACAAATATCCCAGGATGTATTTGAAATATTTTAGTGATAAGTATAGCTCAGTATTGACTATGAGCCTGGTAGGCATTGAATAAACAACTCAGTGGTCCTTACAAGGCACATCCTACACATAGTTTAGTACATTTCCTCTACTTCCTTCATCTATCCTTCTCTTTCCTGTTTTCCTTCCTCTTTGGTTTTTTTTTTTTAATTTTTTTATTGTTATGTTAATCCCCATGCATTACATCATTTGTTTTAGATGTAGTGTTCCATGATTCATAGTTTGTGCATAACACCCAGTGCTCCATGCAGAACATGCCCTCTTTAATACCCATCACCAGGCTAACCCATCCTCCCAACCCCCTCCCCTCTAGAACCCTCAGTTTGTTTTTTAGAGTCCATCGTCTCTCATGGTTCGTCTCCCCCTCCGATTTCCCCCCCTTCATTCTTCCCCTCCTGTTATCTTCTTCTTTTTTTTTTTTCTTAACATATATTGCATTATTTGTTTCAGAGGTACAGATCTGAGATTCAACGGTCTCACACAATTCACAGCGCTCACCAGAGCACATACCCTCCCCAGTGTCCATCACCCAGTCACCCCATCCCTCCAACCCCACCCCCCACTCCAGCAACCCTCAGTTTGTTTCCTGAGATTAAGAATTCCTCATATCAGTGAGGTCATATGATACATGTCTTTCTCTGTTTGACTTATTTCGCTCAGCATAATACCCTCCAGTTCCATCCACGTCGTTGCAAATGGCAAGATCTCATTCCTTTTGATGGCTGCATAATATTCCATTGTATATATATACCACATCTTCTTTATCCATTCATCTGTGGATGGACATCTTGGCTCTTTCCACAGTTTGGCTATTGTGGACATTGCTGCTATGAACATCGGGGTGCATGTACCCTTTTGGATCCCTACTTTGTATCTTTGGGGTAAATACCCAGTAGTGCAATTGCTGGATCACATGGTAGCTCTATTTTCAACTTTTTGAGGAACCTCCATACTGTTTTCCAGAGTGGCTGCACCAGCTTGCATTCCCACCAGCAGTGTAGGAGGGTTCCCCTTTCTCCACATCCCTGCCAACATCTGTCCTTTCCTGACTTGTTAATTTTAGCCATTCTGACTGGTGTGAGTTGGT
>NW_022589718.1:21025376-21029857 GCF_004348235.1 Phoca vitulina
TTTCCTGACTTGTTAATTTTAGCCATTCTGACTGGTGTGAGTTGGTATCTCATTGAGGTTGTGATTTGGATTCCCCTGATGCCGAGCGATGTTGAGCACTTTTTCATGTGTCTGTTGGCCATTTGGATGTCTTCTTTGGAAAAATGTCTGTTCATGTCTTCTGCCCATTTCTTGATTGGATTCTTTGTTCTTTTGGTGTTGAGTTTGATAAGTTCTTTATAGATTTTGGATACTAGCCCTTTATCTGATATGTCATTTGCAAATATCTTCTCCCATTCTGTCGGTTGTCTTTTGGTTTTGTTGACTGTTTCTTTTGCTGTGCAAAAGCTTTTTATCTTGATGAAGTCCCAACAGTTCATTTTTGCCCTTGTTTCCCTTGCCTTTGGCGATGTTTCTAGGAAGAAGTTGCTGCGGCTGAGGTCGAAGAGGTTGCTGCCTGTGTTCTCCTTTAGAATTTTGATGGACTCCTGTCTCACATTGAGGTCTTTCAACCATTTGGAGTCTGTTTTTGTGTGTGGTGTAAGGAAATGGTCCAGTTTCATTCTTCTGCATGTGGCTGTCCAATTTTCCCAACACCATTTGTCGAAGAGACTGTGTTTTTTCCATTGGACATTCTTTCCTGCTTTGTCAAAGATTAGTTGACCATAGAGTTGAGGGTCCATTTCTGGGCCCTCTATTCTGTTCCATTGATCTATGTGTCTATTTTTGTGCCAGTACCATACTGTCTTGATGATGACAGCTTTGTAATAGAACTGGAAGTCCGGAATTGTGATGCCGCCAGCTTTGTTTTTCTTTTTCAACATTCCTCTGGCTATGTGGGGTCTTTTCTGGTTCCATACAAATTTTAGGATTATTTGTTCCATTTCTTTGAAAAAAATGGATGGTATTTTGATGGGGATTGCATTGAATGTGTAGATTGCTCTAGGTAGCATTGACATTTTCACAATATTTGTTCTTCCAATCCATGAGCATGGAACATTTTTCCATTTCTTTGTGTCTTCCTCAATTTCTTTCATGAGTATTTTATAGTTTTCTGAGTACAGATCCTTTGCATCTTTGGTTAGATTTATTCCTAGGTATCTTATGGTTTTGGGTGCAATTGTAAATGGGATCGACTCCTTAATTTCTCTTTCTTGATCCTATTGGCTAGTATTTTGGTGAGAATTTTTGCATCCATGTTCATCAGGGATATTGGTTTGTAATTCTCCTTTTTGATGGGGTCTTTGTCTGGTTTTGGGATCAAGGTAATGCTGGCATCATAAAACGAGTTTGGAAGTTTTCCTTCCATTTCTATTTCTTGGAACAGTTTCAGAAGAATAGGTATTAATTCTTCTTTAAATGTTTGGTAGAATTCCCCTGGAAGCCATCTGGCCCTGGGCTTTTGTGTTTTGGGAGATTTTTGATGACTGCTTCTATTTCCTTAGTGGTTATAGGTCTGTTCAGGTTTTCTATTTCTTCCTGGTTCAGTTTTGGTAGTTGATACATCTCTAGGAATGCATCCATTTCTTCCAGGTTATCTAATTTGCTGGCATAGAGTTGCTCATAATATGTTCTTATGATTGTTTGTATTTCTTTGGTGTTGGTTGTGATCTCTCCTCTTTCATTCATGATTTTGTTGATTTGGGTCCTTTCATTTTCTTTTTGATAAGTCTGGCCAGGGGTTTATCAATCTTGTTAATTCTTTCAAAGAACAGCTCCTAGTTTCATTGATCTGTTCTACCGTTCTTTTAGTTTCTATTTCATTGATTTCTGCTCTGATCTTTATTATTTCTCTTCTCCTGCTGGGTTTAGGCTTTATTTGCTGTTCTTTCTCCAGCTCCTTTAGGTGTAGGGTTAGGTTGTGTACTTGAGACCTTTCTTGTTTCTTGAGAAAGGCTTGTATTGCTATATACTTTCCTCTTAGGACTGCCTTTGCTCCATCCCAAAGATTTTGAACAGTTGTGTTTTCATTTTCATTGGTTTCCATGAATTTTTTAAATTCTTCTTTAATTTCCTGGTTGACCCATTCATTCTTTAGTAGGATGCTCTTTAGCCTCCATGTATTTGAGTTCTTTCCGACTTTCCTCTTGTGATTGAATTCTAGTTTCAAAGCATTGTGGTCTGAAAATATGCAGGGAATGATCCCAATCTTTTGGTACTGGTTGACACCTGATTTATGACCTAGCATGTGATCTATTCTAGAGAATGTTCCATGGGCACTAGAGAAGAATGTGTATTCCGTTGCTTTGGGATGGAATGTTCTGAATATGTCTGTGAAGTCCATGTGGTCCAGTGCGTCATTTAAAGTCTTTATTTCCTTGTTGATCTTTTGCTTAGACGATCTGTCCATTTCAGTGAGGGGGGTGTTAAAGTCCCGCACTATTATTGTATTGTTGTTGATGTGTTTCTTTGCTTTTGTTATTAATTGGTTTATGTAATTGGCTGCTCCCATGTTAGGGGCATAGATATTTATAATTGTTAGATCTTCTTGTTGGTTAGACCCTTTAAGTAGGATATAGTGTCCTTCTCATCTCTTATTACAGTCTTTGGTTTAAAATCTAATTCGTCTGATATAAGGATTGCCACCCCAGCTTTCTTTTGGTGTCCATTAGCATGGTAAATGGTTTTCCAGCCCCTCACTTTCAATCTGGGAGTGTCTTTGGGTCTAAAATGAGTCTCTTGCTGACAGCATATCGATGGGTCTTATTTTCTAATCCAATCTGATAGCCTGTGTCTTTTGATTGGGGCATTTAGCCCATTTATATTCAGGGTAACTATTGAAAGATACGAATTTAGTGCCATTGTATTGCCTGTAAGGTGATTGTTACTGTATATTGTCTGTGTTCCTTTCTGGTCTATGTTGCTTTTAGGCTCTCTCTTTGCTTAGAGGACCCCTTTCAAGATTTCTTGTAGGGCTGGTTTCGTGTTTGCAAATTCCTTTAGTTTTTGTTTGTCCTGGAAGCTTTTTATCTCTCCTTCAATTTTCAATGACAGCCTAGCTGGATATAGTATTCTTGGCTACATATTTTTCTCATTTAGTGCTCTGAATATATCATACCAGTCCTTTCTGGCCTGGCAGTTCTCTGTGGATAGGTCTGTTGCCAATCTAATGTTTCTACCATTGTAGGTTACATATCTCTTCTCCTGAGCTGCTTTCAGGATTTTCTCTTTGTCTCTGAGACTCGTAAGTTTTACTATTAGATGTTGGGGTGTTGACCTATTTTTATTGATTTTGAGAGGGGTTCTCTGTGCTTCCTGGATTTTGATGCCTGTTTCCTTTCCCAAATTAGGGAAGTTCTCTGCTATAATTTGCTCCATTATACCTTCTTCCCCTCTCTCTCTTTCTTCTTCTTCTGGCATCCCAATTATTCTAATGTTGTTTCGTCTTATGGTATCGCTTATCTCTTGAATTCTGCCCTCGTGATCCAGTAGTTGTTTATCTCTCTTTTTCTCAGCTTCTTTATTTTCCATCATTTGGTCTTCTATATCACTGATTCCCTCTTCTGCCTCATTTATCCTAGCAGTTAGCGCCCCCATATTTGATTGCACCTCATTAATAGCCTTTTTGATTTTGACTTGGTTAGATTTTAGTTCTTTTACTTCTCCAGAAAGGGTTTCTCTAATAACTTCCATGCTTTTTTCAAGCCCAGCTAGTATCTTTAAAGTGATGATTCTGAACTCTAGATCCGACATTGTACTAATGTCCATATTGAGTAGGTCCCTGGCAGTTGGTACTACCTCTTGTTCTTTTTGTTGAGGTGATTTTTCCCGTCTTGTCATTTTGTCCAGAGGAGAATAGATTAATGAGAGAATAAAATGCTAACAGGGTAACAACATCCCCAGAAAATATACTCTGAACAAATCAGAAAAGACCTGAAGCAGTGGGAAAAGAAAGGAAAAGAGAGAAAAAAGAAAAAGAAAAAAAAGAAAAAGAAAAAGATAAGATAAAAACAAACAAAAACAGAACAAAACAAAAAAAACAGAATATGATCAAATATGATCACCCTGTTATATAGATCAGTGCCACACACTAGATTTTGGGTGTATTTTAGTCTGTTAGAAGAAAGTGCCTCCCAAAATTTTAAAGAAAAGAAAACTTATATATGTACAAAAATAAGGGTTGATATGATGAAGGGATGGAATATGACTGTAAAGATGGAAATTATAAAAAATTTTATAAAAGGAATTGATAAGAAGTTGTTTGAAAAAAGAAAGGAGAGGATTTAAAAAAAAAAAGAAAAAAAAGGGTGAGAATGTGATCAGGCAGGGGAGTAGAAAAAAAACATACACTAGATATTTAGGGTATATTTTGATCTGTTAGAAGAAACTATCTCAAAATTTTAAAGAGAGAACAAGTTATATATATATGCCAAAAATACGGGTAACTACTATGAAGGTATAGAATATGACTCTAAAAATGAAAAATAAAAATGTTTTTTAAAAAAGGGATTGACAAGATGTTGGTTGAAAAAGGGAAAAAGAAAAATTCAAAAAAAAAAAAA